>NC_081788.1:13565744-13865744 GCF_963082965.1 Carassius carassius | reverse complement strand
AGCCTCCCACTACGCTGCTGTCATGGCTTGTATGGGTAACATCTGTCACCTCGGGCAACATCTCGTTCTGATGGTTTAAGTTTGGGTTAATCTTTGCTGGGCAAAAAAAAAAAAAAAAAGTCCTGTGAGGTTGCTGAGGACAATGGAAGTGAAAGAATTTGGGATGGCATGTTTTAGTGGAAATGGGTAGTTAATTGGTAATAAACACACAATGGTTGTTATCAGCGAGGGTCCCAGACGCAATCGAAGACAACAAAGCAGCCGTGTCAATAATGACATCTGCGAGCATTCAGACCAAAAGAATCATTTCCATGTGCTGTCAGAGTCTAGACAGGATAACGAACACACTGAGGTGTTATTTATGGAAAGGGGCATAAAAAAGTGGTTTAAAACAGCATGAAAGGAAAAGCATTGGTGAGGGGGGGTTACACAATGTATCTTTCAGTTTTATGATCTTGTATTATTGGTTTTGGAAAATGAAATGGATGCAAGACTGGGATGGAGAGATGTAAAGCAAGCTACACATCCCAATCCCAGAGCGAAATGATTCGATGGGAAGGGATGCTGGAGAGTTGACTGTGGATGTGACTCTTTGTTTCATTCCCAAGGAATCTTTTTTCTTTCCATTTGTAGTAATCGGAGTGGAGACAGACTTCCAAATCAGGCTTTATTCAGCCACAGTTCTGTTTGAATAAGAGAGAGCTTATGGATGAAGGTGTTTTCAAAATCAGACTAGTACCCTCTTTATTGACAGACATGCCATGGCAACAAAATACACAAAGCCCATAATTGCAACTGTATACAAAGCACTCAGGATGTTTTATACAATGGTCTAGACCCAGGGTTTTCAACAAAGGGTCCCTGAAGGTACTCCAGTGGTTTGCAGAGAGGATAAAATATGTAGAATTGACTTATATTCTCTGATTATAAACTACTTATTTTTTAAGTATACTATATTCATGAAAATGTTTTAATGAAAGCTTTCATAAAGTCTTATCCAAACAAATCTAGCTCTAGCTCACAAATCTTCTCATACTGGGGGTCCCTCTAGCTGCATGGTTTGTAAAGGTTGGAAGCTATTTGTCTAGCACTATGATGTCATTAGTATTTGCAGGTATTCATACCTATGTTTGATATACTGTATGCAGAATGGTTTAATGTGGATGTATTAACCGTACCTAAAATGTATTTGTATTTACATATGCACAGCTTTAGAAAGGTTTGAGACATACATATTATTTTTATAATGCATCATTTCTTTATTAAAACTCATGTAACAATACAGTAAAATCAATTTATTAATTGGAGGAATTCAATGATTTATTAACCTAAAAGGATTTGCAAATACTTGCATGCCTGAAGTTTTCAGTATAAAAATCTTATTTCAGATGCTGCTGGTACATTATTAAAGTACTGTATACTACTGTTCAAACTTTTTTTTGTATACTACTGTCCAAACATTTATTTGGATGCAATACATTTACGAAAAAATGACAGTAAAGACAAGTATAATGTTTTATTGTGTTTATGATAAACCAAAAAATAAAGAAATAAAATAAAGCAGTAAATCCTACCTACCCTTAAACATTAAGAGTATCTACAATTTCTAATGAGATCATGAAAACTGTCATAAAATACCTAAAAACTGATAAAACATTTGAGTTTATTGCAACTTAAATTTATGTCTGCTACAAAGCCTTCAGAAAACTTGGAATAAAAAACTTTTTTGGCATTTTACGGTAGCTTGAAAGTTTCAGTCAATAATTACTGTTATGGGAAAGGGCAACCATTCACCATTCTGCTAAACTTCAGCATCAGCATCTCCTTTTGTGTTCTTTGGAAGAAAAAAAATTAATTGATGAAAAGTACGCAATAGCATAATTTTTGGGCGAACTATTCCTTTAAATAGAACATGACACTGCGGAACATAATTACACTAATCATGCACAAATAGGTCTGTTTTGTTAACATGTAAAAGACCTGTGTTTACTCTCATTACTCTGGGTGCTCCGCTAACCTACATATTACTGAAGTCAGAGTTCATATGTAGGGGCACACAAGCACGAGTGTGAGGTGAGGACTTCGTCAGCCTTCACCAGCCTTTGTGTGTGTGTGTGTGTGTGGCAGCTTGGCTCACCCTAATGAGGAGGGGCGGAATTCAAGGAATGCCACGCTAAGGTTGAAATGAGAAGGGCAGGCGAGAGAACAAGGGAATGATGGAGCGAAAGGGAAAGACTGAAAGAAGAAATCCAGCAGTTGTGTTCTCTCAGCCCCTTATCAATGACTCAAACACTGTGACTGTGCCACAGTCAGACACATTCAGGAGTAATGACAGGTGATGCTATATGGTTTAAGATCAGAGTATTAATGTATTCATCTAAAATAAGTTAGATGGGTCTATTCAAAATACTATTGAAATTTACTATTTATTTTATTTAAAAAAAAAAGTGTTCTTTTGAATCCTGTACAAATATATCATGGTTTCCGCAAAAAAAAAAAAAAATTATGAATCACAAATTACATAATATAATAAACTGAATAACATAAGTAATTAACTAGCGCATGCTTGGAAATAAACCGGTTTCAGACAATGATTATTAACATCATTTAATAACCTGGACACATTGCATTGAGAATATGATAACATGTTTAATAGGTTATTCTGAATAAGATGAAATGTAATCAAATTATGAAATACAATTCTGCATCCTGCTTGCTACCTCATTTTCAATTCAATTTAAATTCAGGAATTAAATAACCTTCCAAAGTATATAAATAATGGTGCACAACTAGGCAGACATTGTTTCTATCAATTATTGTTCTTTTTGAAAGGGGTTTCTTTATCTTTTATGAGGAATATGTGGAATAGTTCAAAAGCAGTTCAGTCATGCTGTAGCTTGTAATCTGTAATAGAACACTGGACGAGATAAACTTCACTTTGGCCTGTCAGGGCTTCTCGAGGTGAGTGTCAGAAGGACAGGCTCTGGAGGATTTTGTTCCCACCAAAGGAGTAATGACAGCTCTCTCCGGATTAGGCAGATGTGCTTTCTCTTGTGTTGCCACTCACACAGACATTTCACCACAGACGAAAGCATTTCCATTGTCTTTTTATGCTGGTTGGGGAGCTCTAGCTCTTAGACTCAGGGTCTCCATTGAATTTCTGTATCACATGCTCTCAAACACATCTTATGTTCCACTCAGAGAAACCACAGGTATCCCCTTCCTAGACACACACAAACACTAGAGTGCAGACACACACAGAGGCACAAGCTCACACACCACAGTAAAACCACATACCACAGCATTAGCTCACACGAGATGCTGCCTACTGTAATGTCCCGGCTGTCCGACACGCTGTCAGTATATCCAACAAGTCACAAGTCAACCTATCATTACTGGTCTGTTACAGCGGCATGAGGGAGTTCCTTTGACTCTCATAAAATACACTCTAGTGGAAACCGTCATTATTTTTTCCTTTCAGGAAAAAGAAAGAAAAACAAATTTCTTTTACACTAGTGATGCACTAGAGTTCAAAAGTTTGAGGTTGGTAAATGTAAAAAAATAAATAAATAAAAAGTCTCTTATGTTGCATTTATCTGATCAAAAATACAGTAAAGAACGAAATATCATGAACTATTATAAAAATTTAAATAACTGTTTTCCATTGTAATATATATTTGGAAATGTACTATAATCCGTAACTGAGACACAACTGCACTCTTTGATGCAAGAAACAAGAGAGAGCTAGTCTATATAGCAATACGAGAAATGTATTACGAAATATCTGTTATTGAATGCAGCGATTGACAAATCAGAATTTTTTTTTTCAAGATAATATACAGCATAGCCATGGACGATGAGTAATAGGAGATAGCCAATCTGAAAATGAAAACGGTGTTTGACCAATCAGAACAGAGTATTCTAGATCATTGAAATCAACAGAAGCCAAATCAAATTTGACCTGAGCAGTTGCCTCTCCTGGAAAATCCAGCTCAAGATGGTAGCTGTGTTTTAAAACATGGAAACTGGTTTCTAGCTGGTCATTAGCTTTAAATCATCTTGGACCAGCAACAGACCAGATACTTGTTGGTCACAGCAGTTTTAGGCTGTCAGGATTGTTTATGAACAAGCCAATGATGACTTTAGACTACCTAGAAACCAGCTGTGTTTCAAAACAGGATTTTCCAATGGGCGTCTGTATATACTTCTTGTCAGTCAACAGCTTGTCAGTATGATTAGAGAGACAACAGCAGTTTGTGAGGAGTGGGACAAAATTGTCTTAACCCCTTAGCATTCCTGTAAAATTTGCCTCAAATGCCTAAAACATGCAGTGTACCGCGGGCAATACAGTGGAACGCTTACAGGTTAAACAAACATGTCTAGACAGTAGAATGGGGACATGAGAATGACAAGTTTTCATGGGACAGAAAACAGCAGGATGTTTGTGTCACACATCTTTTTTTCTTCTCAAAAGATTATATAACTTAATATCAGAGGCTGGAAATACGAAAATAGTTTGGAAGCATGAATAAGACAGATACTATGCAAACAACTGTAAACCATCTCTTATGTATGTGTGCAGTTTAAAAAGTAAGAACATGAAGGGTCCTATAAAAGCTGGATGAAAAAGAGGGATGAATAGAGAGAGACAACTAGAATTGCAATTCCATTCTATTAGAAGAATATTTCTGCACTGACCCAGCGTTGAAGTCAAGATGTGGACAGAACAGATTGCAGGTTTCCAGAGCATTTGCTGACTTCATCGGCAAAGGTCTGTTATTGTGGTTACTGTGCATAAACAACCACAATAAAATAAACAAAGTGAATTTTGTTTGCATCAATCCTCCATCTGCTCAACAGAGACAGCTTGACAAGCAGAGATGTTAATACTAGTGGTCAAATGTCTCAACCAGTAAAAAAGAATCCATCCATTAGTGCTAATATTTCTAAAAATCCCACTGCTGTTAACACTGAACCAAGTCCCCTCTGGCTGTCCTCCCAGAATATGTTATAAAACTAAACTAATGAGCAATACAATCCCATTTTCTCCAGATAACTCCCCAAAACTCTGCTGTCAGCTTTGTATGTTTTCCGTGCCATGGTGATAACAGGCTGACACAACATTTTGGACATGTTTTTGGAGAAAAAAATCTAATCTAATCTAATCTAAATCTAAACGACCAAATGCTCATTTGTTTTCTGATCTTGGTCATTAATAATTAGAGTTTGTGAAACTGCTCAATTAGAAAACAGACAGATTGTCAGATGAAGCATAAGCGGTGCCTTTTTTAGTGACTCTTTCTGCAGGTCTTCTAAATGTGAGAATCATTGAATCATTCAACCGATTCATTCAAACACACTGATGCACTCAAGCACAAACCAAGTGACAGTCTTTATGAACAAATAACTGAATTAGTCATTCGTTGAATAATGAAATAACCAGATTAAATATCTATCTTTATTAGTGGGCCATTAAATAATTCACACAAGCGATTTGTTCATACCCACTGATTCATTCATGTGTGAAACAAGTGACGGTCTTTATGAGTGAGTCACTGAATCATTGACTTAATTGATTCATTCAAAAACACTGTGTCAATGGGGAACAAATTTACTGTATTTATGAGTGAGAAATTAAACAATTAATTCAAAACAACAGATTAATTCATGAACAAAACAAGTGCATTCATCACGAGTAAGTCACTAAATAATTCACTCGATTTATTAATTGAAAAACGCTATTCCATTCATGACAAACGTATCTTCTAGGATATCGCACAGCACCACGCCACAACTCAATCGACCAGCAACTTTCAATTTAAGTAAGAATTAAAGACGAAGCACTCTAGTTATACTTTCTAGGAAGAAGTGGTATCCAAAGCTTTCACAGGCAGCCTTCCACTTCTCACTGCGTCCCCTCTTCCAGACATCCCCAGGGAGCTTTATCATTAATATACTCACTCTCTTTGATACTTGGGATAAACAACACAGACTGTCTTCAAGTCAAGAATATAAAAGGCCATCTGTTGCGTCCTTATGTAACTAGTCTTTTCATTGTGAATAAATAAATCACGTCATACCTTCCTGGAGACTGAAATCAAATGACAGACATCCATTGGAAGCAGGCTTCAGATTTGCTCTGTCTTTGCAACTATCATAGCAACATATGTTATCCCTCATACAATCAGAACACACCCTCCACATTTTACATTTCTAAAGTGACATGGATACCAAATGCGTTCTTGTGTTTAAATATGTGAGACTTAGCACAGTGAAAAGTAAAAGAAGACAGGTTTAGATAAGTGGCATCAGCGAGAACTCATTCATATGACAATTTACCAAAGCAGGGTCCTGTCAGGACACCCATGATGACCAAACGATCCATTCAGCAGAATTAAACACTCGTGTGACCCTGCAATTCAGGCAGCTCCACTGCTCTATGGGACATATGGTTTTTGTATGAGGTGTGGGTGGTCAAAGCTTGTCTGATTATGGCAACGGTGTTGTATGTATAATAAAACTATATTAATTAATTAATTATTGTTCTTGTTAATTAAAATAAATAAAAAAATGTTTAAGAAATTATAAATTCTTTTAAGATTGTTTAGCTGACAGCACTGAACAATTAAAAAAAAAAATAGAATAAACTGAAGTTTACATAACCAAGTTAAAAAAAGAACATCAGTAAAGTAGTTTTTCAAATATGTTCATTTACATTAACTTTTTGAATAAACCGATTTGCAATCATGAATCAGACAGACAATCTAATGCAACGTATGAGAGGGAAACATAAGGACGAACTGATCCACTGGAATAAATCAATGCCTACACTACATATAAGAGAGAGGATGCAGAGAGAGTGTTTAAAAGAGATACTGTACAAGTTTTACAGAATATGGGCTGCAGAGCCTCAGAATTCCCCCGCTTTGAGGGGCAGCCTGTCTACTTCAGTCTACTATCAGCCTGTCTACCATCAGTGCTGAAGGAACATGGTTTCTTGCCAGACCATTTCTCCCAGTGAAGCCTAATCTATCCCCAGAGATCAAGAGCTTCTGTGCCTGGGTTAGAAATGGGTGGCCCACTGACTCCCTTTGTAATGAGCTCTCTGGGGTGACAGACATTGAATGAGGTGCCAGATCTCCTGTCTAAATCAGTTAGGGGTATGCTAGCTTGGTTAAGAAAGGCCTGTTCAGACAGATAGAGGGCCTCCCATAGGCTTTAAGGATGGAAAAATATATCCTTAAACCCTTAGGGTGGTGTCAAAGTAAATATTTTGAGGATTACAGTTTTGACTGTTCCAAAACGATTTAGGGAATTGTATGCAAAAAGGCAACTTTGATTGTTGTGAATTATTTGCCTCACCTGGAAGTCAATTAAACACAAAAATGTCCACAAAAAACAGGCAAGTTTCTAAAGGTACGGTCACATTTGTGAAATTTTATAGAAATTGCACTGACAAAAAGGTAATTTTTTTGTTTTCAATAGTGTAGTGATATATGAAACACAACTCACACAGAAGTCACTCTCAAACCAACAGCTCTCTGTTGGTCAAAGTGGCAAACTTGTTGCAAAATCTCCATTATGAAATCACCCTTACTCGAAATTCATGATCATGCAAAAAAATATCGAACAATGGTACCAAAGTGACCAGTATTCATGGTGTTTACATTTTCAAAAACATTTTACATTTAATGACTTATAAATGTCATATAGACCATCAATAAAAGTAACTATATTTAGATAAAAAGACAAAAAAAAAAAAAAACGGTTTTAAATAGATATAATGAATTCATTTAAAAATATTGCATTTTTGGGATCACATGATACAACCAAAACTAATCTTGCCAGCAAAAGTCAAATTTTTCAAACTGAATGATTCAAGTCAAAAGGTTCTGCATGTGTCCTCTCTGTGACATCATTTTCTGATTTGTTTATCTGCATGTTGGTTTTCAAAAATCAGACATTAATAAGCAATGAAGCCATTTTTATTAACATTTGTTCTAAAAATCAGTAAAATATTTTTTTTTAAAACATCATGGCAAACTAGTTGAGGTTTTGAAAAATATATATTTAAAAGAATAAAAAATATAATAATAATAATAATCCTCCACTCATGTAATCCACAGGTGTGTGTGGTCATGGATGTTCCTGCCCTAGTATGGCTGGTGTTGCTCCTGGCGAGTGGACGGCTTCCTGAAACAGAGGGCAGCACTCAACAGTTTGACAGCAGTGATGAAGGTCCAGAGGTTGAATTCCTGTCGACCTCTCGCACAAGAAGGGCCCCCGAGCCTCCTCCGCAAGACAAGTGCTCCTACACCTTCATCGTACCCCAGCAGAAGGTTACGGGAGCCATCTGTGTGAACTCCAAGGAGCCAGAGGCTGTGCTGGAGAACCGTGTCAATAAGCAGGAGCTGGAACTCCTCAGTTCTGAACTACACAAACAGAAGAGACAAATCGAGACTCTGCAGCAGCTTGTAGAAGTTGATGGCGGTATCGTCAATGAGGTGAAGCTTTTGCGCAAGGAGTCCCGTAATATGAATTCCCGAGTGACTCAATTATACATGCAGCTGCTGCATGAAATCATCCGCAAGAGGGACAATGCGCTGGAGCTCTCGCAACTGGAGAACAAGATCCTCAACCAGACCTCTGAGATGCTGCAGCTTACAAACCGCTATAAAGATCTGGAGCACAAGTATCAGCACCTCGCCTCACTTGCCAATAACCAGTCAGCACTAATTGCCCTTCTTGAAGCACAGTGTCAGAGAGGACCACCGGTTGTGGTCCCCAGGGTTCCGGTCCAGCCTCAGCCCCAACCGCAACCTCAACCTCAACCCAGACCCTCACCACCCCTCAATAAACCGTACCAGCCGCCAACCTTTAGCCGCAACAACCAGATCACCAATGAGATCCAGAGCGATCAGAACCTCAAAGTGCCACCTGCCCCACTTCCCACCATGCCAGGAGGAACTCACAGTCCATCCACAACAAACAAACCTTCCGGTGAGTCTCTGCTTCATTCCTCCAGAGTTGCATGTACTATTTGAAGGGAAACCAGAATAAAAATAATAAAATACTTGCATTTTGAGGAAACCGATTATATGTTTTACAAAACCTTCCTCCAGAAAACAAAACCACCAAGCCTCAACTATCCAACACATACACTACCTTTCAAAAAAAAAAGAAAAAAAAAGGAATTCATATTTTGCTTGAGGAAAGATGCATTAAATCGATAAAAAATTACAGTAAAGACATTTATAATGTGGTCTAAAAATAACTGGTAACACTTTAGTATAGGGTCCAATTTACACTAATAACTAGTTGCTTATTAGCATGCCTATTATTAACATATTGGCTGTTTATTAGTGCTTATAAAGTGCATATAATGCATGACAACCATAATCCTACCCAATACCCTAAACTTAACATATACCTTATAAACTATTATTAAACAGCAAATAAGGAGTTTATTGAGGCAAAAGTCATAGTTAATGGTTAGTTAATAGTGAGAATTGTACCCTAAAATAAAGTGTGACCAAATAACTTTTTGAAGTAGAAAAATTTGTACATAAATGTCAGACACAACATCAATAGTTATTGACATGAAATAATTCAAAGCATGATTGTGCAGTTATCAGTTCTCTCACAGTCCTCCATCATTGTTCAGCACTGCCTATCAAAGTTCATTCATCTCAAATTCTCTCTGCATAGAGACCCGACGATAAAGCGTCAGTTGTTGTCTCAGCTTTGAAATGTCAACATCTAGTTTGTTAATCTGGTCAGATGATGAATATCATAAACAGTATTTTGTGTTGAGTCATACCCATGGGTGGGATTGTAGCACAAGACAACAAAAAGTTATGATCTATTTAATACAACTGATCAGTTTTAGTCTGAACTTTACATTTCATTTTACAAGCCTTTAATTAGCAAAAATAAAATGTGAAAAGCCTAATTTCGGGGGTTAAATAATCCAGAAAAATTTTATTTACAAAAAATAAAAAAAAAAAAATAAATTCCTGTATGTATTTTAATGAACACTTATTGCTTTATTGCAATGAACATGACTGTTTATCTCAATCAAAAGGAGCTTTCATGTTTTTTCAGCAGTTTTTAATAAATTTTTTTATGTGCTTATTATAATGCATTGCAATATTATAAGACGATCATGATATCATTTTTTTCTTATATCATCCAGCCCAAAACCAACATGGGGGTAAAACCATCCATTTATTATTTAAACCAAGACAGCAAAAATTAAAAAGGCATCTTTCAGTGGCTAAATTTCCACTCCATCTGGTGACATGAGCAATTTCCTGGCTAGGTCTGCCTGCATTAATAGCAGAAGGTTACACAAACTCTCATCAATGAGAGTCAAGCTTTCACAATGGGACTACAGTATGAAAAAGAGCTCTGGAAGGAAACAAAGGGAAAGATTCTGGACGGAAGACAAAAAAATAAATAAGCGAAGGAAAAATGACAGAAAAATCAGAAAAGGTCTAGAGTTGCCGAGTTGGGGAATGCACTGTTTTTGACCGCAAAATTTTGATGAAAATACAGTAATTTGACTGAACCTTAAGATGGGAGTCGTGGCCCTTGTAACCCGAAGGTTGCAAGTTCGAGTCTCAATGCCAACAGGAATTGTAGGTGGGGGGAGTGAATGTACAGCACTCTTTTCCATCTTTAATCCCATGACTGAAGTGCCCTTGAGCAAGACACCGAACCACCAACTGCTCCCCAGGTGCCGGAGCAAAAATGACTGTCCACTGCTCTGGGTCTGTGTTCACTTCTGTGTTCAGTGTACTGTGTGCACTTAGATGGGTTAAAAGAAGAGCACTAATTCCGAGTATGACTGGAGAAGGAGCAGGGGAGGGAAGGAAACAGAACTCTATTGAAGTGAAGTCATTTATTCCAGTGTTTCCAGACATGCGTGACCCAGACATCCCACGCAAACACTGCGCTCTATCAGGCCTGGGCCTTCCTGCTAGAGAGAAATGGTCTGCTGATGGATTTGCAAAGTTGTTTTAACATGACCCACACCACTGAAAATCTGTCAGGCCTCTCAGTTTCCTCTTCCTCCCTTCTTCCTACCATATCTCCTCTAAAGCTCCCTTGACTTGATGGATTCATGTTCATCTGCAGTTCAACACCTCGTTCATCTCTGTGAATGTTAGTTAGGTTTTTTGTAGTAAAAAGCCGATTTTCTTTCCACTGTCTTTCTCCTCCGCCATTACACTGTTTTTGTTCAGATGGCTCTCATTCCATCTCTCTCTCACACACGACTAATCTAAACTTTGTCTATTTGTCTGACAGACGTAACAGCTGCCTTTGTCTAAACTTCTCTCCATAAAGCCCCCTAAACAAGGTCCAAAATATTGTCACTTTAAAACAGCAAATCCCACAGGAAATTAGAAGTGACTCATCTACTCATTAATATCATTGTTCTCGCTAGAAACAAATGATTCAAATAATGTGCCTTTGAACCTGCTTTCAGCTTTAGTTCTGTTCCTGTCTTGATTTCCATTTTTTTCTTCATATACTTGTTTTGACACTAATTTTGTATTAAGTGGCAAGTTTCCATGGTGTAAAATGTTCTACAACCAAGTAAACAGAAGGGGGCTTAAAATGAGTTTCTAATTTGCTGACAAGCAGACTTCTCCAAGGGAGAGCAAGAAACTGGTGACTCAAAGATAATGAGGCAAAGAATGTGGAATGATGTGCTTTTATTAGGATTAGGGCAAAATGTGCTCGAAATTTAACCCAAAATACTGATAAAACCTCTAATCTAGAATAACTTTGGGCAAAATAAAAAACTAAATTTGCGAAACAGAAATACATTGAGATTCAAAGGTCTTACAAAACAGTAAAACTCTTCTAATTCATACAATTCAATAAATATCAAATGGTAAGATATTTTATATATGAATACAAATTTTGAATTGCAAATATTAATGTTATCCATTACGTTAAAACATTATTGAACATTTATTATATACTAATTTATCAATTTGTTTTACTTAATTTTAAATGTTATCAATTTCTTTATTGTTTTTAATACTAACACTACTACACGTCTTAATTCTCATAGTTATTAAATATATTATTCAATTAAATAACAGATGTCTGAATGTTTTAATTAAAAAAAAAAAAAAAGATAATGATCTATTGACCCCGATAGAAGAGAAGCTGTTTAATACATGCTCCTCCTGGGATTGTGAATGCTGGAATGGATTCAGTTTTGTTCGCAGTAAGGAGCTAATGAGCCAATGCGTTGTTATGTTAAATTTGTCAGGTAATGTGATGGCTCCTATTCTGGCATGCAGTTAAAATCCACCAGCCAGAGAGATTTCAGAGACACAGACAGAACCCGATTCACTGGAGTGTGCACCGGCGGTCTGGGGTCTGTTATCATAAATGCAGCCAGAAATATCTAAATTATTAAGTTAAAAGAGTGTGAATTGTAAGTACTGCTGCACATCAAATACCAGTGAAACTGACTGGAGTAACATTTCGGTACAAGAAGAGGTTGGAGTGACTGTAAGTGAGGGCCAGCCGTCAGGCATGAGACCTACTTTTTATTAGCTACAAGTTGAGAGTAAACACTAAAATGTTCCAGGCTACTGTAAGTAAGCCACAAGGCCTCTGCAATCCTTTGGGGCTGAGATGTAAGATAACTGAAAGGTCGTCTGCCAGATCTGACAGTAGGGAAAGTATGGTTAAAATACACAAACAATAATTTAACATGAGATCATTCAATTGTATAGTGCTTTTCACAATACACATTGTTTCAAAGCAGTTTTACAGAAAATGCATGCGTCTACAAATCATCTGCTTCAAGAGTTTAAGTCTACTTTCCCTACTGAAAAGATCATTATATGAATTATTATATGAAGCCTGTCACGCTTTTTAAGTAGCATTATCAGCTTCATCAGCTAGGCTCTAGTGAATAGAATATTTGTGCTGCTCCATTCGGTAGACCAACACCAAACCAGCCAAGACTAACATGGAGGTTTCTTCTTAGCTGGTCTTCCTCCAAGCTGGTTTAGTGCCCACGTTGGGAGACCAGCTTAGTCTGGTTTAATATGGTTTTCTTTGTTTTTTTCTCCAAACAGGATGTGTATCAACTTGTGTCCTGTGCTTACTATTTAAAAAAAGAAGATCAGAGCGACAACAAAACCCAAAACCCAATTTTTGAATCAGGGAATGATTTTGAAGACAGACAGCTAAATTATGGATGTTCTTTTGGTTCTCATTGGAAAACTATGAAAATTGGAGCCATTTTTGACACATCCCTATAAAAACACTGCTCTATGCCCAGGGAACTTTGAAAGTGCTTGCTAATATACTTGCTACTGCATTATTTATCAAATGGGCCTTTCTTTGGCGTCCGTGCCAGCGTTATGTTTGGCTGAAATATCAGCGGCAACTTCCCAGGCCAGAATGGCAGCCAAGGTCAATCCCCTTTTTACGTTAAGAGCTTTTCCAGCTGTGCCACGGATGAACAAGAGACCTAGCGGGAGTAGATGCAACTGAGAATGGCGTGCAGCGGGATCCTGAGTATGACTTACTTTGATCATACAATTGCCTCAGCTTTGCACCTGAATATCTCTTCAAGTCAACAAGTATTCTCATATACAATTTGACAGCAACAGGCAGGAGACTTTCTATAAAAATCTTGTGTGTTAATCTTGTTTTTTTTGTGTGTGTTTTTTCAAGGTCCCTGGAAGGACTGTCTGGAGGCTCTGGAGGACGGTCACACTAACAGTGGCATGCACCTAGTGAAGCCAGAGAACACCAACAAGCTGATGCAGGTGTGGTGTGATCAAAGACAGGATCCTGGCGGCTGGACGGTCATCCAGAGGAGAATGGACGGCTCCGTCAACTTCTTTAGAAACTGGGAGACATATAAGGTGAGCCAGGAATAGAAATTCTAGACATAATTATTATGATTATCAATGTAAAAATAGGGGAAATTAGCAGTCTCATTAAATATCATATCTCTAAAGTAGACAGAGGTGATATATGCCTTCCTTTAGCAATGGTGATAAATTTAACAAACAAGTGAATTTATGTTTCTTTTGTAACAACTTGCTTACGTTTTACCTTTGTCACTTAATGTCACATGGTCTATAACTCTTGACGTAAGCTGAACTGTATGGCAGTTAACATACAGAACCATGCACTTAAAGAGGTTTAATGAGGAACATTTGCCAAACAGAAACTACCACACTGCGCTGAAATGCCTCAATGCAAATAAAAACCATTTCATGTAACATTAATATGATCTATATGTATGTTTTATTTATGACATATACAATATGTAATATAATAATATCTCAAAAAGATGCCTATTGATGCAAAGAATGTGCTGGCTAATGAAAAGCCTACCAGCAAAACAAGAAAGGAAAAAAGGAAAAAAAAATAAAAAAAAACAAAAGCAAATGAATTTTTTTCAGCCTCAAGGACATAACAAAAATAATATAGAGTAAGTAATGTACACTAAAATAAATATTTTACTTGGTCCGTCAAATACTCAATGGCAGATGCTCCTCTGTTTTGTTACAGCAAGGCTTTGGAAACATTGATGGAGAGTATTGGCTGGGCCTGGAAAATATATACTGGATAACCAACCAGGGGAACTACAAGCTGCTGGTCACCTTAGAGGACTGGTCTGGACGCAAGACATTTGCAGAGTATGCAAGTTTCCGCCTTGAACCTGAGAGCGACTTCTATAGGCTTAGGGTGGGCCGCTACCACGGTAATGCTGGTGACTCCCTAACTTGGCACAACGGGAAGCAGTTCACCACTCTGGACAGGGATCATGACGTATACACAGGTATCAGTAAAATTTGATTTCGATTTTATAATTTATTTACTGACCCATATATATTTTACCTATGTGTTCTTTACCTATGTACCTATGTGTTTAAAAATGTGTTTGTTTTTTTCCTCAGGCAACTGTGCCCACTACCAAAAAGGAGGCTGGTGGTATAATGCCTGTGCCCACTCAAATCTGAATGGCGTGTGGTACAGGGGAGGTCACTACCGCAGCCGCTATCAGGACGGCGTGTACTGGGCTGAATTCAGAGGAGGCGCCTACTCTCTCAAGAAGGTTGTGATGATGATACGACCCAACCCCAACACCTTCCACTGAGCAGCACATAAACAGTGAATGAACTGATAACTGTTCCCATGATTGCCGTTCACCCTATAAAGTGTGATTAATTTGTGGTTTGGCTTCCTACATAACATAGTTAACATGTGACTAAAGGAAAAACAGTGTCTTGGCTGATGTAGCTAAGGGTGAACACTAAATTATCAGGGACTACAAAAGAAAGCTCTATCAAGTGCTATTTACAACACAGAAAATGAATTATGTTGAATTGGCCCATTTGCATTACAATAACTGTCACTAGGAAGTCATCTAATAAAATATAATGAACAAGATGTGCTTTTTCACTCTAGTTCAGACATATCAAATGAAACCTGTTCATCTTTAAATATACAGTGCAGTTGTGAATGTGTTGTTAAGAATTATTGTATTAAATAGTATCAGTATTAAATAAGACACAGGACATCCAATCCAGTGATAAATAGCGAATGCTTTCCTATTTTATTCAAAGCTAAGAGAAAATATATTTCCTGATGAGATAATTGACTTATCATTTATTTCAGGAATCTCATGTTTAAAATTAATAGAATGTTGTAGTTAAAAAAACAAACAAAAAAAAACAAATTTGCATAATTAAACAAAAACACATCTTAAAACAGTCATCAAATGCTCCATCTAAACTGTATTTACTGTGTAAATTAACTGTTGGTGACAAATGAGATCCAATATGTTCATGTACATATAAGCGTAATATTGTTGAAAATAATGTGTAATTTGTAATATACTGTAAGTGTAACTGATTTCCCCAAGTGCTGTCAAACTGTTGCAATAAAGGATGTACAGCTACAGGCTTTGTCTGTGAATGGATTGAACATCAATCTACTACAGCTCTCATGGTTCTGCTGTTTATACTGACCTGACAAGCCAATGTAAAAGGGAAAAGCACAAACAATCCATTCGAAAATGCTACAGGCAACACTTGCTAAATCTAAAATCTAAGAAGCAATTGTATTTGAGGATTTAAAACCAGGAATTCAAAATTTGAACAATTTGATTTAAATAAATAAATAGGCTGGTTTTAGCTTATAGCTTCTTAAGTAGTTCACAAGCTTCATTAAGGCTAATGTTTTTTTTAAACTGCACATTTCTATTGCTAGTGAAACTGGTAAGGTATTGGCTTTATACTTTCAAAACAATGTCATGATTAAATGATTAATTTGATTTGATTAATAAAAAAAATAAAAAAATAAAAATCATGATTTTACAACATGTGATGCTGTGCAGTTTTCCCCATTATCTTCTATTCCAAGTGTAATACAGGATACACCTTTTCAGGGGCTCTTTTTGTGCGAACTAAATGTATCAATCATTTTCTGCAGTAAAACCAATAATACAAGTTGTACTAAATACATCAAAAAGAATTACAATTGTTTGACAAAACCCCCAAACCCTTTCATTTCCTTTTTTCTTTTTCGCACTGGGAAATGGAATGGGCCACTGGAGAAGTGCAGTGGAAACCGACAGATCTGAAGTGACAGCTTGCACAACCTCAGCCACGTCAGGGAGTCTTTCCATCCCTGTGGTTTCAACAGCCTGCTGCTCAGAAAGGGGAATAAGTTCCCCTACAACTAAACCAGGTACAGTGGTTTCTGCTGTGTGACGTCTGAGAGAGCCCTGTGTTGAGTGTGGTACAGTTTACTGACACACTGCCCAAGTGGAAGCAGATACACCGTGTGGATTATGTAAAGGAAATTTGGTTAATGAGAAAGATGTGTGCAGCTGAGAGAAGCGAGACGGCAAGCGTCAGCTCTATCCGCATGTTTACCTTCTTAGAAATGACTGTGACTGTCTGTTTGTACATTTCAGACCTCTAGAAAGGAATGAGCCCACAAGCTACAAGCCCAAGAGACAATTTGACTTACTGCCATCTGAAGTTATTCCTGACTGGCCTTTCAGTTATTCACATACCACAATGACACAAGAGCACCTGGAAAACTGTGACCATGAGCTTGGGACTCAAACATGGGGCAATGACATACTGAAGGGTCTGTTATGCTGTTCAAAATCAAACATTCACGTCTTATAAAGTGCATCTTGTAAAAAAAAAAGACAGTCAAACATTCAAAAAGCCTTCTAAAGGTAAAGCCTCCAGATCTCTTTCTGATCAGGTTGGGCTCTCGGCTGACAGCTGCATTAGTAATACGGACCTCACAGCTGATGACTAAGACAGAAGAGGGTAATTGAGTGAAGGATCTAGATCCTGTTCCCCACGAGAGCGACAATCCTGAGGGAGGCATCCATTTCAAGTGCTGTCAGTGACTTTAGAGGAGATTGATGTGTGTGTAACTAATCGCTCACTGGGCTTCTGCAACATCCAGTGAGAGTCTCCGACAGACGTCTATTCATGAGAGAGTAAAGGGGCTACCAATTTGGAAATAAGTGATACAATGCGGTTTCATTGTATTTTCCATCTCTACATTTCGTCTAAAGCCAATGAAGTGGCTAGAGAGAATGTCAAAGAGCTTTTCAGTTCTTGCATTGCATGGTGACAGAATACAAGCAGGAACCTAAAAACCCTTGAAATGGTTTGACAAATGCAATTTTCGTTCCTGTGTTGACACCTTAAACAGGGTATGGCACATTTCTCAATCATTTCTGAACCAGAGCGGTATACTGAAACGCTCTCTGCTGGACACTGTAGAGAGTGCAATTGAAACAAGACCAAAAAATATAATGAGGTGTTCACAGCCAGCTTTTTTCTTGATGAACCCTATCAAGAAAAAAGTAAAAGCCATTATACTGAAGTAATTGAAGGAGTCAATATCACAAGCCTGACTAAGCCCAATGGGCCATGACCCATTCCTCTCCTAGACCCAAATTATTCTTCTGTTCAAAGGAAACATATTCAGCTTTAGTCTCTGCCTTATTAATAACAAACCTGAATTAAAAACAATTCACAAAGCCAGTAAACCTCTCAAGCCATTTCTGTCTGGATGATGTCTGATATTGGTCACAATGCCATTAACACAACATGTGATATTTTACGGACACTCACCTAGGTAGGGGATGCAGGGGGCCATTTTGAGGGATCTGATGTACTCTCTCATGTGGTTGTAATTCTCTTCCTTTGACGTCAGGAAGTCAAGCTTCTCAAATGTGGCCTTGTCCTTTCGACTGATCAGCTGTTCGGAACAGAGATCACATAAGAAATGAACAGTTCATTCAGCAAATCAGAAACAGCTAATGGATGTCTAAATCTAAAACATCTATATCAGAGGTATTCAATGTGAGTACATATCAGGATAGCAACAAGTAGAAAATATTAATATATACAAGTATATTTAAAGACAACATTTTTTATTATTATTAGTATTATGAATATTTTCAGTTTAAAGTTTGTTTAAAGATAACTGAAAAATTCTCCTCATCATCATCATAAAATATTTTTCTTAGTTACATCTCTTAATTATTCAAATATGTTAAAAAAGGCAATAAATTCCAGTAAAAACTAAAATAATATAATATTAATATATAAAAACTATATTAAAATTTACATTTTAAAATTACATTTGGAAAACTGTTACAGTTTTGTCTTTGAATACATTTTAAATGTCATATAATAATATTCTTGGTTTTAATTGGTGAATTTATCATAATATAATAATAATAGAAAATATTTTTCATCTCAGCTCTCTCTCTGTTAATTCCGTATACTTAGAATAACAAATTAAGTTTATATACTGCCTCTAGAAAATAAACAGAGTTACTCCCAACTGGATACATAATTTAGAAGGGGGGACTTGAGGAAGCGCCGTTTTGTACATTTTGTTAGAGGGGAGCCCAACTAAGACTTCTGCTCTAAATAAAATTGTCTGCAAATATGTTAAATATGAAAATTACGACACAATTAAATTGTATTGTATTAAGGGATAAGTTCCCAGAATTCTAGGTACATTTCTTATTATAGAAAACGTATCATAATACACAGGCTCAGTTTCTAAAATGCCTTTAATGAGTAGCATAATTTCACCCAATGCTTTTTTACAGCACATGTGCTATTGAATCTGGGGATGACCATGTGCAAAATCCCTATTAGGATTAACAAAAAGATAATTAACTGAAGAATTCCATCCCATATGACTTTATCACATCAGGAAATGCATTTCCACAAAGTTGTCACGGCAGGGATCCAATGAGGCACGGAGATAGAACCAAGTGCGGGTATGATATTTATTTAAAGGGTAATCCAAAGGGGTAAACAGTCCAGGCAGGGTCAAAACCAGAATATCCAAATATACAAGACACGAGGGCAAGGCAAGGCAAGATGACGGACATGAAATAACCTCAACATTAAACAAGGACTCCGTGACTAAGGCTCAGACAGACCAGGTATAAATACACAAAAGGATGATGGGGAAACAGGAGACAGGTGGGGAACAATCAATTAACTAAACAAGGAGGAAGGTGACCAAATAAGGAGACAGGAAGTGATAAATGATAAACACTGTGGGAACTGAGGACACCTAGTGGAAACCCAGGGAACACAACCCAGACACTGTGACAGTACCCCCCCTCTACGGAGCGGCTCCCAGACGCTCCACGACAGACACAAAACAGAGACCAGGAGGGAGGCGGACAGGTGGAGGCTCAGGGGGAGGGACGGAGGGCCAGAAAAAAAAATCATGGGGAACAGATACCAGAAGTGTAGACACAAAACAGAGAGACCAGGAGGGAGGAGGACCGGAGGAGGTTCAGGGGGAGGGACGGAGGGCCAGGCTCACAGAGAGGAACAGGGACAGGAGTGAACACAAAAACAGAAGACAGAAGACCACCACAACCGTGGGGTCAGGGCGGAAGCCTCCCAGGGCGGAGCAGAAGACCACCACAACCCTGTGGTCAGGACGGAAGCCCCCCAGGGCGGAGCAGAAGACCACCACGTCCTTGTGGACGAAGCCAGAGTCCTCCAGGGCGGAGCGGAAGACCCCCACAACCGTGTGGTCAGGGCGGAAGGCCCCCAGGGCGGAGCAGAAGACCACCACAGCCATGTGGTCAGGACCAGAGCCCCCCAAGGCGGAGCAGACCTCCGTGCGGCTGGATCAATGGGACAACGAAACTCTGGAAATCCCCTGGTGTCCTTACTGGACTCCAGAAGATTGGTGCTGGCCTGACACTGCTCATGAAGATCATTGGTGACTTGCATTTGCTCATGAAGATCAATGGTGACTTGCCTTTGTTCATGAAGATCAGAGGTGACTTGCCTTTGTTCATGAAGATCAGAGGTGACTTGACTCAGTCCTTGAAGACCACCGGTGACTTGACTCAGTCCTTGAAGACCACCGGTGACTTGACTCAGTCCTTGAAGACCACCGGTGACTTGACTCAGTCCTTGAAGATCACCGGTGACTTGACTTGACTCTGAAAGGTCAACGGTGACCAGCCTAGTCTCTGGAGGATCCGCGGTGACTAGCCCTGACTCAGGAGGATCAGCGGTGACTAGCCCTGACTCTGGAGGATCAGCGGTGACTAGCCCTGACTCTGGAGGATCAGCGGTGACTAGCCCTGACTCTGGAGGATCAGCGGTGACTAGCCCTGACTCTGGAGGATCAGCGGTGACTAGCCCTGACTCTGGAGGATCAGCGGTGACTAGCCCTGACTCTGGAGGATCAGCGGTGACTAGCCCTGACTCTGGAGAGTTCACTGGCACCTGACTCGACTCAGTCCTTGAAGACCACCGGTGACTTGACTCAGTCCTTGAAGACCACCGGTGACTTGACTCAGTCCTTGAAGACCACCGGTGACTTGACTCAGTCCTTGAAGATCACCGGTGACTTGACTTGACTCTGAAAGGTCAACGGTGACCAGCCTAGTCTCTGGAGGATCCGTGGTGACTAGCCCTGACTCAGGAGGATCAGCGGTGACTAGCCCTGACTCTGGAGGATCAGCGGTGACTAGCCCTGACTCTGGAGGATCAGCGGTGACTAGCCCTGACTCTGGAGGATCAGCGGTGACTAGCCCTGACTCTGGAGGATCAGCGGTGACTAGCCCTGACTCTGGAGGATCAGCGGTGACTAGCCCTGACTCTGGAGGATCAGCGGTGACTAGCCCTGATTCTGGAGGATCAGCGGTGACTAGCCCTGACTCTGGAGGATCAGCGGTGACTAGCCCTGACTCTGGAGAGTTCACTGGCACCTGACTCGACTCTGGAGAGTTCACTGGCACCTGACTCGACTCTGGAGAGTTCACTGGCACCTGACTCGATTCCGGAGGGTCAATTGGCACCTGACTCGACTCCGGAGGGTCAACTGGCACTTGACTCGACTCCGGAGGGTCAACTGGCACCTGACTCGACTCCGGAGGGTCAACTGGCACCTGACTCGACTCCGGAGGGTCAACTGGAACCTGACTCGACTCCGGAGGGTCAACTGGAACCTGACTCGACTCCGAAGGGTCAACTGAGACTCTCATCCTGTGCAACGGCGCTGGGCAAGCAGCCATCTTGGGCCATGACTCTGGACAGGCGGCCCTCTTGTACTGTGGTGCTGGGCTGGCAGCCATCTTGTACTGTGGCGCTGAACCGGTGGCCAATTTGGGCATTGGCGCTGGGCTGGCGGCCATCCTGTACTGTGGCGCTGGACCGGTGGCCAATCTGGGCATTGGCGCTGGGTTAGCGGCCATCTTGTGCTGTGGCGCTGGACTGACGGCCATCTTGTGCTGTGGCGCTGGACTGACGGCCATCTTGTGCTGTGGCGCTAGGCTGACGGCCATCTGGTGCTGTGGCGCTAGGCTGACGGCCATCTTGGGTTGTGGAGCTGAACCGGTGGCCAATTTGGGCATTGGCGCTGGGCTGGCGGCCATCTTGGGCTGTGGTGCTGGAACGGTGGCCAATTTGGGCATTGGCGCTGGGTTAGCGGCCACCTTGTGCTGTGGTGCTGGACCGGTGGCCAATTTGGGCTGTGGCGCTGAACCGGTGGCCAATTTGGGCATTGGCGCTGGGCTGGCGGCCATCTTGGGCTGTGGCGCTGGAAAAGTGGCCAATTTGGGCATTGGCGCTGGACTGGTGGCCATCTTGGGTTGTGGCGCTTGGCTGGTTGCCATCCTGGGCAGTGGTGCTGGGCTGACGACCACCCCGCCGGAAGAGACCAAAGTGGCTGGGGCATCCCACCGAAGCCGATGCTGCAGGTAGCGCACGAATTCCCAGGATTCCAGTGTCTCTAACTGCGCCATCTCCTAATGAGACACTGGATCATCCAGCCCGCCATTGAAATAGTCCTTGAGGGCCGCATCGTTGTAGCCCATGCCCTCGGCCAGGGACCAGAACACCTGAGCCAGGGCACCCACTTCATTGCCCTCTTGGCGGAGGGCGATCAACCGAAGGTACTTGGTTCGCCGCTCCGCCATCTTGGCTGGGGAATGGAAAAATGACATACCGCTGGTTCCTAGTGTGACGGAGTCCTTCTGTCACGGCAGGGATCCAATGAGGCACGGAGATAGAACCAAGTGCGGGTATGATATTTATTTAAAGGGTAATCCAAAGGGGTAAACAGTCCAGGCAGGGTCAAAACCAGAATATCCAAATATACAAGACACGAGGGCAAGGCAAGGCAAGCTGACGGACATGAAATAACCTCAACATTAAACAAGGACTCCGTGACTAAGACTCAGACAGACCAGGTATAAATACACAAAAGGATGATGGGGAAACAGGAGATAGGTGGGGAACAATCAATTAACTAAACAAGGAGGAAGGTGACCAAATAAGGAGACAGGAAGTGATAAATGATAAACACTGTGGGAACTGAGGACACCTAGTGGAAACCCAGGGAACACAACCCAGACACTGTGACAAAAGTACTTCAACATGCTCTTCTAATGTTAGACAGATACACATACTGCTATACAGTCAGTTCACGTTTTGGTCAGGAAGGAGATTTTGTGAACTATTGCCAAAAAAAAAAAAACAATAAAATCAGAAATTAGGGTGAGGAACTGTGTTTTTATTTCTGAGTGAAATATGTCCTCCGATAAAATAACAACAACAACAAAAACTAAATAAAATAAAACACATAATGGTAGGTAAATAAGGATCAGCTTATGTATCTTTCTCAGGTGTAAAATACCTAAATCAAATGTGGGTAGAAGCAAAAAAGGTGGTACATTCAAAAACAATTGTAATATTTGGTGAACTATTCCTAACAATAACAATACAAGGAAAACAAAACAATTTAAAAAAATTCTATATCTATATAAAGCAGTTGGTGTTTGGAAAGTGTGAGATATTGAATGCCACATTCAAACGTCATGCGTATGCAAGACACTAAAAGAATGTTATAATTAGACTATATTACTCATTTACCAGCCAATTTCCAATGAGTCTGATCAGATTCATACTCAGACAATAGTTATGGAGTGGAAAGCTGACTTGACAGGAAGCTAGTTCTTATTCATCATTTAGATGTTAAAATCAACCTGAACAATTAAATGAAACGCTTGGATTTTTCTTCTTTGGAAACAAGAAAGTGATTTTTTCCTCTCCTTTTATTCAACAAAGAAAGTGGTACTGCGATGCTGAGATAAACCATTTCAGGAAAGTTTGATCGCGACACCATCAATCATGGAGCCTGGTGTGGAAATGATAATATTATGACAAAGATTTGAAGGAGTACTATAAGCTAAGGGAGACTGCTTATGATATTTTACGTTTTTTTTTTTTTTACAAAGCTATTACAAATGATGAACACGGTTATAACGGCACCAGTATATTTCAGTGAATGTGATTTCCATGTGCATGTGTGCGCCATCTCAGCAACAAGACTAGTCATTTTCTGCCTGATTTAGAGCAACCAAATGCCAAAACAAAAGCTTTTTCTCATCTCCTTTATCAAGCCTCCATCACCCATCACCCATCACCACGACCACAGCAGCAGCCGGCCTCTTTCCTTGAGTGCAGGGATTGAGCGGCTGCCACAGTGGCATTATTCATTCTCATAGACACATACACAGAGCTAAACAATCCCTCTGAGGGCGATAAAAGTGAGTGGATTTCTTCAACCACTAACATCTTTATTTTATTTGGCAGTAACACATGAATGACTTTGATTACAGCACAGTTTTTGGAGGTGAGCCCTAAGCTCTGTAGCCACTCCAGATAGCAGTTAAAGCATCCATACATCAGCAGCTGTAAAGACGGAGCGCCACTGAGCTCAGGGACACAATCAGAATAACTTTCCTGTTAAGACTGAATTTAATGGGGATGAGCTTCTTAGCCATTGTTGCAGTGTTAAGAGCTGGATTTGTCATTTGTCTTTTTTATTTAACTTAGATGGGAACAAGAGCAGAAAATGGGATCAGTTATTGGAAAATGGAAGTAGAAGAACAAATTCCTTATGAAATGACTGGCCAACCAAGTTTTACTTGTATTTGATAGTTGGTAAGTATTCATTTTGGACCCTGTCTGTGACACTGACAGAATAGACTTTGGAATCAGGAGATCATCTGTCTGACTGTCAACAAATCCAAGCTTCTCCATCTCGCATCTCTTTGCCAGAAGCTTAACATCTTTCCTTCTTTCTGTGAACATGCTCATTTAATACTTCCTTTCTCCATCTTTCCTTCTAACGTTTGTCAAATCTTCATACTCCCACACTGTGTGTATATATACAGTGGGGTTTCAAAGTCTGAGAGTTGAATGGAACATGCTTCTATTTTGAATTATTTGTTCAATGGAAAAACATTGTGATTATACCAATGACACCAATGTTTAGAAGTAATGGAAAAAGTGGTTTTCAAAACACCCTTAAAGAGAGTAAATGACAAAAGAGTTTTCACTTTTGGGGGGAACAATTCCTTTAAACTAAACTAATCTCAACTCAACTAAAAGATTTCAAATCTTCCTAAATACAATATTATTTAAAATCATTTAGTGTCTACTGTAGAGGCTGTGAAAAAGAAAAAAAAAAAAAAAAAAAAAATCCAAGTCCAGATTGTTAACTAGAAGCATGAATAAAATGATCAAAAGAGCATATTTTGAGTTTTATTTATTATTTATAAAAAATATATATATATTTTTTTATTTTTGTTAAAGTGATCTCAGACTTATGGAGCCCATCATATACATATTGCAATACTGGTCAATTTTTACTTAATGACTGACAGCATCCATTTATAAAGCATAAAAGACCAGTAATTTCTGAATATAGTCATTAGGTGATAAAGTCATATAACATCTACATCTTCATATATAATCTGTTCCAAAATGTGTACCAGTGAGTGCCATATTACTCCTAATTAATTGCATGCACACTGGGAAATCAGCAGTTAATATTCAAATAAGTGGAAACAAGGCGTTGAAGTCAAGCGGTTCAGAAATTGGATGAAACAAATAACATAAAAGAATTACTCGATCCAGTCTGTGCCATGAGAAGTAAAACATAAACCATTTGCACAGCAAGACTGAAAACAGTCATTATAGTCACTCAATACTGTCAGCAACTATACGCAAGTACCTTTTCATTATGAACAGGTCAACAAATGAAATGCTCCAATTTTATAATTAAAACCGGGCCATAGTTCAATGTGCACATTTTCTCAAATTCAAGCTGGAGGGCTCTGGAACGAGAAGAAACCTCTTAAAACAGGGCTGTGATGAATCAGAAGTTGTCATGCCAATGTTACATATCAGTCTTTCTGATGAGACTTGATGCATTTTGAGATGCAAAGAACACTGATTCTGTGGCCTTTTAAAGGTGTTTGGCATTTTACAACGCCTCACTGCACAAGCCGCAAGTCAGTTTCTGTGTTTAGTTTTTACTCCTCAAGCTTTATCATAAACCCCAAAATAAAAGTAATAATCTAGAAAATTGCCAAATTGTTTGTACTGTAGGGCTAAATTGGCTGTTGTGATGTAAACAGAATCAATGAATTACACTAATAAATTGAATAAACTTTTTTGTTAAATGTAAATTAAGTACATCATTTAATATGATATGATACATAACACAAAATGTCATTGTGGCAAAGCTAAATGTATGGCAAGAGAATTGGGCTTGTGGTATTGGACAAATGGTCCTGTTGCAATTCCTTATAAACAACATGCTCCCTCTTTTCCATCTTTTCTCAATTTGCAAAAGTGCTGTGGCTCAGCATGGAATGTCAACTCTTGCATCCCAAATCATTAAGGCCCCCATTAAGTCTGAACTCACTACCATCATGAAACAATTCACATTTGAATTATAATCCCTTATTTATTAAATGTTGATAAAAATGCATATCATTTTCTACAAGTATCTTGACGCACTCTGCCTATTCGGTTGTGCTCACTAAGGGTTGGTTGTATGTTGTCTGTACAGCATCTAGAGTTTAGCCCTTCTTCTTTTTCCTCATGAAAAGAGGCCAAGAGGGTTTGGACCTCAATCTGGGGTGATGCAAATATTTATAAATAGATATAGAAGGGAGTCACTTGCCCTTCAGCCTGGTTGGTGCTCACAGAACAGGACACAATGTTCAAGAGAGGAAACCCAAGGTCTAGCTAGGACCAAGGAAACAGAACCGGAGCACACAACGTTTTTAATAATTTATTAATAAAAAACGACTAACGTTTCGAAGCTCATGCGTCTTGTTCAGAGTCAAACAATGAATGGCAACATACAGATTTTATAGCATTGCAGTTCAAATCATTGGCCACAAGCCTGGATGGGTGTGGTACATCAATTAATTAATCATAATTAGGCACTCAGGTGTAAACCAGTGTGAATTATAAAAAACATGAGAGGCCCAGTTCCTCATTCAGACCATTAGGTTCCACTGTGTTGAGAGTGAAAATCCAGAACGCCTCTCTTTGTAGTAGGGACTTATATCGCCGCCTCATTGGGAGGGTAGAATTCTTTCAATCCCCCAAAATTTTAAGGACGCATTAGAGTCATGATTAGCTTGTACATAATGTCTCACAATTGCATAGTCCATATTACGGTTCCGAATTGCTGCTTTATGTTCTGCAATGCGTAATTTAAGGGGGCATTTAGTCTGACCTACATACACTAGACCACATGGACATTTCAACATATAAATCACGTGGGTTGTATTACAATTAATAAAAGAGTTAATCTTGCATTTTTTACCTGACTGAGGATGGAAAAATTGCTTAGTATCATTTGAGTTAGAGCAATGGGTACAATGTCCACATCTATAAAAACCCAAAGGAGGAGCCGGCAACCACATAGATTTTAGTGAAGGGCTCATGGTCGTGTGAACCAACCTATCTCTCATTGAGCGCGGACGCTTAAAAGTAATGCGCGGCAATGTTTCTTAATCACATGCTTTATTTCTCCGCCAATATGAGAGAACTCTGTGGAGAAGCAAGGTCTTTGTCTAGAGACTAGTTTGGTTTTAATCAAGAGATGTGATCGTTGCGTCGATCTAGCTCGTTCATAAGCTGCGGAGATGTCGCTTTCAGTATAGCCCCTTTTACGAAAGCGTTCTATCATTTCTACTGCTCCGCGCTCAAACTCGGCATCGTTACTACAATTTCTTCTAAGCCATAAAAATTGGCCAATAGGAATATTTTTAATAAGTTTTGTTTAGGATGATGGCTATCTGCTCTGAGGATAGTATTTCTGCTAAGAGGTTTACGATAGATCGATGTTCCTAAACCTCCTTGGGAATTTTTGTAAATAGTCAAATAAAAAAAAAGTTAATATTGTCTGTAGAGTGTTCTACTGTGAATCTCAGAAAGGATGTGGTAGAGTTAATATAGGCCATGAAATTCTCCAATTCAAACAAGGTCCCTGTCCAGATAAAGAAAACATCATCAATGTATCTCTTCCACAAAGGGGTTTTAGGAAGAAATAAGTTGTTAACAGGATTACCAATGAATTTAGCTTCCCAAAAACCCATTACTAGGCATGCATACGACGGTGCAAAGCAACTCCCCATACTGACCCCACGCTTTTGTAGATAATAATGGCCCGCATATTGGAAATAGTTCATTGTTAAAATGACTTCCGACAATGTCAGTAAGAATTTGTTGGGAGGAGCTATATCCGTGGCCCGTCTTTCAAAGAAGTGTAGTAGCGCCTCAGTCCCTGCTTCATGAGGAATGCATGTATACAAGCTTTGCACGTCACAAGTTACCAACATGAAATCATGATCACATTCAAACGAATCCAGAAGTCTCAATATGTCAGATGTATCCCCTAGAAAAGATGGTAATTCACATACATATTTTTTCAAAATGAAGTCGAGGTACTGTGACAACGGTTCAGTTAGACAGCCAATACTAGACACAATGGGCCTGAGTGGTGGATCAATAAGGGATTTATGTATTTTGGGAAGTCCATAAAACACGGGGCATACCGGATGTTTTACAGTTAAAAAATCTTTTTCTTTTTCAGTAATCCAACCCCTATGTAGTGCCTTCTCCAATAGCTGATCAATCTCCACTTTATGATGTTTTAGGGGATTGCGAGTTAATGGAGTATAGCAATCTTTGTCATTAAGTTGGGACATTATACTAAAGTTATATTTATCAGCACTCATTACAACAATCAAACCCCCTTTATCAGCAGGGCGAATAAGAATATCTAATCTCTTTTCTAGTTCATTCAAACTCTTTAATTCAGAATGTGACAAATTAATTCTCTTTTGGCGTGCTTTTTTACATATCTTGGTGAACTCGTTTTCTACTAGATTTTTGTATGTAGTAATAGAAGGGTTCAGATTAGAATAGGGAACAAAAATAGATTTCTTTCTGAAATTTTTCTTTCCCTCTCTCTCTCTCAACCTCTTAATTCTGTGCACGCTCAACTCTTGACACACGCTCGCTCAACTTACAACAGCGTTACAAGTGTGCCACAGAATCAACCAATCGGAAAATTAAAGGTCAATTGTGATTGGCTGTTGGTCTCCAATCAAATCGCTAGTAGAACCAAAGCCCTATCATTTCCTATTTAGAATTCAATAACGAGAAATGGAAAAATGGCTAGTTTATTCGTTTTTCCGTTTATTTTAACAAACGGAAAATGAGTTTTTGGCTCTATATCTCATTTTGTCTTTTGGGGTTTACAAATCGTTTTATGGCTTCAATATTTTATCCGCACTTGTGGGCGGCGCTGAAACGCTGCTTTCATCTGATTGGTCGAATGGCTCCGCCTTCAGAACGTCTTTTCATTCTTTCGGCAGAATAAGAGTCAGTGCGAGTGAAGCACTGTAATGTCTGAAACCACCACTCACTGTTAATTATAATAATATTTGAAACAGATGTGGCTGGGCACATAATTCGTGCTGCTGTGACTTGCAAGTGACCCCTTTAAATTATTTCTAGGTTGTAGTATTGTATGAATATTGTCCCACTGTAAATACAGTGCAAATAGTTCTGTCTCCTTGGATAAAAGTGAAGTGGAAATCAAAATCAATAATAGACTGAACAGTTCCATGATAATATGTCTGTAACATTTATTACTTTCGTCTTTTAAGTCTAAAGGCACTATGTATGTGTGTGTGACATTAATAAATAATTGTGAAAATTAATATAGTTACATTTATGAAATAAATTAGTAATATTAGTTTTATTACATACTAAATTGAATGATGTTTCTCTTCTTAGTATTCTTTGTTGGGCTTGAGAAAGCCAACATATATTTAAACATTATTATTATTATTTATTATAAGAGTTATTGACACCTACTAGAACTTTAATGTTTCACCAAATTCAGCTCAGATCTTCAGACTCGTCTGACTCGCGTTGCTGTGTAACTGGTCAGACTTAACTTCCCAAAAAATCCTAGTGACTTTTGTTACCCGAAGTGTTAAGGCCTTAACACTTAATGTCCACTAGAGGGGGCGACAGGATTTCTGTTTACATTAGTTTTTAAAAAAAAAAAAAAAAATTCGTTATTGAATTCTAAATAGGAAATGAAATGATCAAAACGTACATGGACCAGACAGGCTTTGGTTCTACTAGCGATTTGATTGGAGACCAACAGCCAATCACAATTGACCTTTAATTTTGATTGGTTGATTCTGTGGCACACTTGAATGCTGTTGTAAGTTGAGTGAGCGTGTCAAGAGTTGAGCGCGCACTGTATTAAGAGGTTGAGAGAGAGAGAGGGACTTGACAGGAGTGCAGAGAATAAGTTTGTGAGAGAGCAACTGAGTAAACTGTGTGAGAATGGTTATTACTGCACGTTAATAATAGCAAACAAGCAAATACATTTATTGAGCACGGAATCGTTTTTTCTTTGCTCAAGCAATTTTTTTTTTTTTGTGATTGTTAATTTCTGTTCAAAATATAATGTAATGTGCTTACATATAGTTCTCTGTGCTAAAAACTTACAATTACTCGCTCAGGATTGTGGCACAAAAATAACGCCATATCAGACGACCTTCTCATCTACATTTCTGCAAATAAGATCAATGGAAATCCAAGAGCACTAGAGCTCTCTGGAGAAATAAATACAAACACTGCTTTGTCAGCTAAATTATAAATCAGTAGAACCGCTAGCATTTTGTGGATATGCACAAAAATTCCCCTTTAAGGGAAAAGAATATTAAATGAGAGTTTTTTTTTACTCATGTCTTCTCATGTCTAAATATCACAAATTAAAATTGTATTATCATAATTAGGTATGATGTGTTAACTAAAAACTAAATAGCTAAGCATTCATTATAATGATCTTAAACAATTATTTTTGTGACTAACTTTACTGCTATTTACACAGATATTATAGTATACACATTTTGCTAATGTTATTATAATGGAAAAAAATATGGAAAAATATAATACAAAAAATTTATTTAAAATTAATAAAAATTAATAGTTCAAACTGTTGTTGACTAAATAGAATGTCATAAATAAAAGCAAAGTCTCTTTAAGACAAGTCATGTCACTCGGCAGCCATCTTTGAAACGTCTGTTGGGCATCCAAGTGCAGCTCCCATCTCTTTGAATGGGGAAACATCAAATTCTCCAAAACTGTTTACTAAGCTAAGGATTAAATTTCATATTTGAAATCACCAAAGAAATCTGACAACAACTGTAAATAAAATAAAATAAAAATAATCAATAAAATAAAATATCCAAGTCCCCATGAAGGTCTTACTTACCGCCCAGGTCTTGCTCAATCTGAAGATGGGTGCGCTCTGAAGTGCAGAGACCACTGACACCAGAGAGTGCAGGTTATTCAGCTCCAGGAGTTTCTATAAAGACAGAGAAGACACATAATATTTATAAACATTATCCAGTTAAATGTCTCATGTAAGATACAAATGTAGGACCTGACCAATAGAATTAAAACCCTTTTAATTTCCATTTAATAGTGTAATACAGTCAATGTACAGATACTTTTATATTCAGTAATATTCTACTTTCAATTGTTTGTTCCGATGTGTTTTGATCTGTTCATGTCATGCTATTGTCATTCTTTTCTTTTCCACTAGGTTGACTTCTGTGAACTAGGGGTTGAGCAACCTCTGATTTTTTTTAAAGTCGACTTTTATGTGATGAAAGTCGAGTCGAAGTCAACTAGTCGCTGATGACATCATTAATGAACAAATAAGTGGAGCTGTGACAAACTCCTTGTGCACAGCGCTGCCCACATGGCTATTGCTCTTATAACAGCAAATTTTTATCAGTTCTTTTGCCTTTGGGTCATTTTATTTCTCACAGATTTCTGCTCGTTCTAAATCAGATATAGATAAAGTAGCACAGTAAAGATTACATTTATATGAATGCATTAGTGAGAGCGATGGCATGTGTGAATTAATTCTACATGGCAGCATCTCTCTTGTAGCATCTCTAACACTGTGGGATTTAGTTATTAAGAAATATATGCTTGAACTTTTTAGTTTCTAAGCTATTTTATTGAGAAATTACAGAACAGCGTTGACAGTACATTTCCGCACTGAATGATTCTGTGCACACGCGATCTGTGCATGACGTATAAGCTACTGTCTGTAGCCTATGTGTGTGTGTGTTTTCATTGCAGCAACGCATTAGATTAGAACAGTGATTAACTTACCTGTACAATAAGCTGTTTAGAATGTGCATTCTCCTGTTCAATTTCAAGCATTCAGTAATATAATCACACGTCTGGTGGAGCTTTCAAAGTATACATTTATTTGTCATTTTAACTGTTTGAAAATAGAGTGTAAATGTGGAAGTCCTTCAAAGATTTCTTAACCTGTTGCGCCCTCTATAGGACCAGCGACTAGTCGACGTCAAGCTTAAAGCGTTATTGCAGAGCACTGAAGTTGACTAGTCGACAAATCTATTAGTCTGTGCAACCCCTACTGTGAACTACTATGTGCAAACCACCTTTATGGAAAGTAGGAGAAAAAGGAATGATTCTTTGTTTTTGTTTTTTTAGTCATTGGCTGATCTGCTTTATCCATTATCATAACCGTTAGCGTAGCCCACTGAGGCTTACATGGGCGTGTCTGCCGGTAGCAGGGTATACAGCTTCTTCACGTTTAGGTGAGTTTTCAACTTTAAGAAGTCATTCAGTGGGTTTTCCTGTGTCATGGTACATTGAGATTCAGGAGAGCATGTATGCTGATTGAATGCACAGCAGTCTGTGGCTCTCTGTGTGTGTGACTGTTGGCACAAACGACAAGATAAGCTTCTAATCTGCATGATTGTTTGGAAATGTTTGATGCATCAATTCAAAAGAAATATGTACTTTTAAATGTATAAAATTAAAGCTTAAATTAAATTAAAAACCTTAACCTTAATTTTAATCATACAAGTGTTATTTTGATTTAGGAATCAAAACATACAACTAAAAAGCAATAGATTCCATGTTACTGTCACATTACAGATTCAGAAGTTAGCAATTTACTTTGAACAGCTGAAATGGACTGGAAATATAAAATTACAATTTTTAAAATAACCATTAAGTTAATTTTATGGTTCATTCACAATATTTACTCTCAAAAGGATGTATCTGTACTAAATTACATTTTAAAAGCAATTACAAGACAGACGGGAAGCCAGATAAAATGCGCGAAATGATTCAAGAAAAGATAATGAGAATAGCAGTTATGTTAAAATGAGAAAATATGCTTATATTATTTGGTGAGAAATAATGAGGACATGTTTTATACAAGAAGGGCTTTTTCTATTCTCCCTGTGTTGTTTACTACCGTCATTTGAAGATAATTTGGAAATGTAATGGATTCGGGGTTTTTTTTGTGATTTAAATGCTTAATCACAAATGGAGGCAGAGGAAAAACTGATGGCTGGCTGTTTAAACAAAGTCTGAGACAGATCACAGTCAGATGAAGCCATTTTTTATGATGTTCTCATCCTCAATTTATGCCATAAACACTCACCACTCCTGTGCAATGTCTCTGCTCATTCTCACGGACTTAAAACAGATGGTTTTAATCCATCAAGTCTTGTATAACGTCATTAAAATTGCACAATGTAAAAGGAAAATTCCTGAAAGTGACCACGAAAACCTGTTTTGCTTGAACTTCTATTAGTTATGGTAATGCCAGTGCCAAGGACAATTACTAGAATACCAAATGCAATTCAGATGCAAAAACATATATTAATAAATGACTATACTTGATAAAAGTCATAGGGTCAGTTATATTTGTGCTGCCATGGCAATACAGACAAAGAAAAATAACTATCAATAAATAAAGGAACCAAGCTGCACAGGCTGAAGGAACAGAGAAAACCAAAAAATGTCTCACCTTGGCAATTTTGATGAAATGGCCCAATATCACTGCTCGGATTTTCAGTGTTTGAGCCGTCAGTATCTCCCTCACTGCCCAGAAACTGACCTACGAGAAGAAAAGATGGTAAGTTAAACTACATTTACATTTAGTCATTTAGCAGACGCTTTTATCCATGGACTTACAATGAGGACAATAAACGCAATCAAAATCAACAAAAGAGCAATGATATACAAGTGCTATAACAAGTCTCAGTTAGCTTAAGAATAGAATTAGAATAGTGAGTGTTAAAGTTAGAGGGTCAAATAAAGATGGAAGAGATTCTTGAAGATGGCTAAGGTTTCAGCTGCTGGGATTGAGTTGGGGAGGTCATTCCACCAGGAGGGAACATTTAATTTAAAAGTCCGTAAAAGTGACTTTGTGCTTCTTTGGGATGGCACAATCAAGCGACGTTCACTTGCAGAACGCAAAGCTTCTAGAGGGCACATAAATCTGAAGTAATGAATTTAGGTAAAGGGGTGCAAAGCCAGTGGTAGTTTTGTATGCAAACATCAATGCCTTGCATTTTATGTGAGGAGCTATTGGAAACCAGTGCAAATTGATAAACAGAGGTGTGTGACGTGTATTCTTTTTGGCTCATTAAAAATTAATATTGCTGCCATGTTCTGGATTAATTGTAAAGGTTTGATAGAACTGGCTGGAAGACCTGCCAAGAGGGCATTGCAATAGTCCAGCCTGGACAGAACAAGAGCTTGAACAAGGACTTGTGAAGTATGTTCTGAAAGAAAGGGCCTGATATTCTTGATATTGAATAAAGCAAATCTGCAAGACCAGACTAAATGTAAAATGCTTATTGAATGCTTATTCTGCAGAGATAACCATGGTTTCATAATTTATGGCTACAGTACATGTTATGTAATTGCTGTGAAAATAAAACCTTCTCAGCAACAATTACTCAAAATGTGCAGCAAACACGAGATATCAAAACTTTAGTACACTCCTAAAATGAACAAAGACAGATTAATAAAAATAAAAAAAATCAGGAAATCGTTGATTTATGAGAAAAACTGTCTGAAAAAATGGTTTTCAGACACAGTGTTTCCTCTTATTTACAGGCTTAAAAAAATGCCAGAGCATCAGTCAACTGAACCTAAGCAGCAAAACTGATTCTTTGCTTTTTTCCCTCTGGAAATGTAAGACATTTGTTGTTGATGATGACATTAAAAGATTGAAATGACAAGCATAATTGCAGACCTCAAATAGCCACATACATTAAAATTCCAAGACATTTAAGCTCTGCCAAAGAGAAATGCCACTTAAATAAAAATCATATTAATTCCTAATGCACAATGACCTTCGTAAGCAGATATTTATAGGCGTATTTTAAGAAACAGCGGTAAGAAAAGTTTTGTGCATTAACAGTAAAAGTGTGAGAACAGGGGAATTGGCTCAAGGAATATTTTTGACTGGGCGGTACTTGGTTGTTGTTTTGTTTTATCACAAGTGGCGCTTTGTCTGAGAGTTTAAGATCCGCAGTTGTAAAACAACAGTTGGTTCTGTGTGCAACCAATTTTTACTATGTTCTTCATTGACCCTTTCTAATGCATTTAATCTCCATTTAGTGCCACTGCAGAAGACACCTAAAAAAATAAATAAATAATAAAATGTGGCAAAACTGAAGTAGAAAAAGGGAGAAAAACCCATCAACAGACCTCTCTGTTGGATGTGTCCAGTGCAGTGTATTTATTTATCTAAAGGAGTTAATGCAGCTGTTGGACCATCATGATATTTTGTCTATATGAGGCACCTTTTTGCACTAAAAACTGTAATATACAGTAAAAAGAGCAAATTTAATGTGATTTGAAACGAGATGCGTCCTCCATCTCAGCTTGTATAAGTTAACACCTAATGGACTTCTGTTTTACGCTAATAGGCTCATATGTTAAATCAAATAAAATAAAATCCACTTTATCAGCTATTTAGTGAGGTTTCTAGCTAATCGATTGGAACACATCCCATGTCAAATCAGCAGTGCATTATCTTTTTATTTGCGCATTATCTAAAACAGTGTCAATGTTCTTTTTTCAATATAATAACATCCATTGACGTCTATTATATGAGTTATTTTTGGTGGTGCTATTCGACCTACGTTTTAAACCCTGTAAAGGGGTGGTTAGTGGATAAGAGAGAGAGAACAAAACTTACACTCTATACCTGTTATGAAACTGTATTTCAAACTGAGATCTTGTTGAAATTACTCTTACATCAGGAAACATTTTACAAGTAAAAGTTTAGCAAACATGGAATAAACACTGGAGCCTATAGCTTGTAATAAATGATCTTAAAGTGTAACTCTTGGCTACACCTACTAGTGCAGTATTGCTTACCTGGTTAAATCTCCGTGTGAAGGCCACAACATTGGGTGAAAGGCTATGCTTCTCCTTCTTGTTCCATCCACAGCTCGCCAGCTCCTAAACAACCAAACAGTCAACTCAACCTGGCAACAGTGTTTTTTACTGTAAGTAAGTGCAATATATGTGTGCATTTTTTCTGCTGTTCAACTGTTCAAAATTTGGGGGTCATGTTTCCATGTAAAAAAAAAAACCTCCATGAATTTGCTAAAAGTGCAGTAAAACAGTAATATTGAGAAATAGATTTATTACATAAAACAGCTGTCCTCCCCCCCTTTCCTTTAAAAACAAATATATTTTGTATTTTCTCATTTAGTCCTGTGATCCAAAACTGTATTTTCAGCAGCCATTACTTCAGTCCTCAGTGTCACACGATCCTTCAGAAATCATTCTAATATGCTGATTTGCTGCATAGGGAACATTTTATATTAATATCAATTTAAAAAGAGCATTAATTTTGAAAATAAATAATTGCAATTTCACTGTCACTTTTGATTTATTTAATTCATTCTTGCTAATAAATAGTATCCCTTTCTTTATCTTTTGAAAGGTAGTGTACTCTGATATTAATAAAATCTCATTAAACTGCTCTTTCATTACACATGCTTTATACCATTCATTCATTCATTCAAGTCAAAAAACTGACCATAACTACGCTGTCTGGCTAAAAGAAGGCATACAAAGGTAAAATACCCACAACACTTGAAGCACCACACTATTTTCCGCTTTACCATTAGTAAAAATGTCTACATATTTGACTATATTGTATCTCTTATTGACTTACTATAAATATACCAGCTTTGTATTGATTTAATTTAGATAAGAAAAACAACACATCTGCTGCTTTCATTTCATCGACAGAGCAGCTTTGCATTGGGACGTTATATGGTTCTAAGCCTCCTAAGGTTCACGGAGCAGTGAACACTAACACTTTTATAGTATCGTGCAGACCAACAGCAGATGGAAACTTTCAAAGGCATTTCAGTTTCCACGTGGACTAAGTGGAGTAGAGTTTCCATGTGATTAAGCAGCTCAGTCTGGGTACAGTACAAAATACTTTAGGTCTGTTTGCTAAGTCATCACTTTAAGCCACACATTTTGTGGATTGAAAACTCAGGGACAAAGCACAGCAATAGTGTAAGAGGTCTTCTACAAACTCTCACCCTTATCATTTATTCTGACTCTATATAATGTCTGTAGGCAAAGACAACTGTACAGCACACCACTTTATGCAAAGAGACACTGGCTGCTCACATTAAGCACTAACAATTTAGCAGCTGTTCTAGAACCAACATACTGAAATTTATTACCGGTAATCCAGTTGCCCGTGTCAATTTCATGAACATCTCCTTTTAGAATCCACAATAATACCCGAAGCATGCAGCTGAAATATTGATGAATGAATGTAGTGTATGCACATGTGGTCAAACACAAAAATGTACTTATCCTAGTGATTCCACAGGCCAATGAAACTTACAGGCAAAGAGCTCAACAATAACAAGCCCACATTCGTTGTCAAATATGTCAGGGTTGGAAAGACTGAGTGTAATGAAGGAGTCCTAAATTAGTGGACGAGGCGGTCAAACTCGGCCTTTTTAAAATGAGCTCTTTTCCAGTGGAAACTTACTGCTGTAAGCAAATTAACTCAATGTGCATCACACTCTAGTCTTCTTCAGAGAATGTATACCAGGGTAGATGTTTCTTTTTAATCAATCAACTGAAAAATGTACTGTACAGTATGGGTGCAAAAAGCTGCTGAGATGCAAACATGTCTAAAGGAATGAGAAGAGAAGATTCATCTTGACATAAAACAAACTCATACTTCACAAGTCAGAACACCAATTAAAAAAAATAAAAGAGATAAAACATTTGGTCACTGTTTCTTACACCCAATCCAGACCTTGACTAGTGTTTTAGAATATCAAACACCTACACAAGGGCTTAACAGCCTTGCTTTTTTACAGTTTAAAGGACATATCCTTTTATTTAGATGCTTTTTTTAGATGATAAAGGGAGAAAAGCAAAAATTCTCAACCCTGTAAATGCATAATTTTCATTATTATAAAAAAAGGAACATTTTTAAACATTGTGTCATCCAAGAAGCATGGCCAGCCAGTCGAGCTCAGATACCAACATTATTTTAAAAATATTATCAAACAAATAGATTTAGTTGTTGATCAATAACTACAAACCAGCACACAGTGCCACAAATTAGCTAGTACCTACTAAGTGACAGCTTAATTTGGGATAAAAATACAACTATGTTACTGTACATGTAACCCTGTTATCTATTGTTGTGTTCATTTTTATTTTTTGTGTTTGCAATTTTTTTATATATATTATTGCAAGAATATTTTTCTATATTCAAAAAGGCTTCATTTTAAAATTCAGTTCAAATAGTAATTCAAAATAAATATTTAGGACTATTTTGACAAGTTTAATGTAAACTTAATTTATAACTGTGATGCCAAAGCTGAATTTTCAGCAGTCTTCATTGTCACATGATCCTTCATGATCCTTTTGTAGTAACTGTGATACTAATTATTTTAATAACAAAGTTCAAAACAACAGCATTTATTTGAAATGGGATTTTCTTTGTAACACTGTTAAATATTTTTTACCGTCAATCAATTTAATGCATCCCTGCAGGAAAACAATATTCTTACTGACCAAAAGCTTTTAAAATTAAATAAATAAAATAGACCTGATTTTGATTAAACACCTTCTTTAAACCCAATTTTGTCTTTTATTCATGGAAAGTGCTAAAACTCAAATGGTTAACACACCAAACCATTGGCTGGGTTCACCAGAATCAATCATAACAGCAACTGATGAAACTCTCATGCTAACTATTGATGCTGCCATGCGGAAAAACAAAAAATAACAATAAGCCACTCTGGAATATCTGTGGCTGTCAATGAGAAATGATTCCAACATAAAGAGAACTCAAATCCACACTGGCTCTTTAGTGCACACAGCTCACAGAGGTGATGTCATACAGTATTAACTGAGGACTGCAAAGATGTAGGTCAATGGCACTCAGTTCACTTATGCTCACTCATACTCTGGAAGAAGATCAAACAATCCTGAATCACTGTTAAGATTGATTTGCTCATCTCTTTGAAAAATGCCAGAGATTCAGACCAAATGAATGGAAGCAAACGATTCCATTCATCATGAAGCATTAAGAAAAGTAGCTTGGTTCAGACTAACTGCCCAACAGAAGCCTGAAGCCTGGCTAATATTTCTTCATCATAATATTGGCTTTTTCTCCAGACTCATATTAACCCAAAAATACGAGATGTGAGATGTGTTCTTTTCATTTGATTAATGTGTCTTTGACCATGTGATGAAAGCAGTTTGCAGGTAAACTGGACTGTTTAAAAAAAATAAAAAATAAAAATAAAAATAAAAATATATATATATATATATCATATTTATTTTTTGGTTCATATTAGATGGATAGTGATTTTCTCTCTGCTTTCTCTGTCCCTGAACCTGCCAACCAACCATCTTTCGATCATAGCAAGATAACCTATGAAAACTAAACACTTATTTAAGATCTGGATAACAGCTAACATGTTAAAAGACCAAATGAGCGTATTTCCATAGCCGTCTTCACATAAAATGTTAATTGAGGAAAGTATCAAAGCCTCTGTAACTCAGAGTAGAGGACAGGCTCTGGGTAATGGAAGAATGTGGAGCTAGATGCTGTGGGTACTGTGGTCTGTGTGTGTGTGTGTGTGTGTGTGTGTGCTCTTGTTTTTGTGACATATCAGGACACACCTTGTATAAATGACATGGGTATGACACAGGTATTACAAGGAGAGGGTGACTTATGAGAACATAACCCATGTCCCCATTTTTCAAAACGCTAATAAACCATACAGAATTAGTTTAGAAAGTAAAAATGCACAAAGTTTCCTGTGAGGGTTAGGTTTAGGTGTAGGGTTGGTGTAGGGCCATAGAATATACAGTTTGTACAGTATAAAAACCATTACGCCTATGGGAGGTCCCCACTTTTCACAAAAACAAACGTGTGTGTGTGTGTGTGTGTGTGTGTCATTGAAAGCACTGCTATAGTGCCACGTCACTAATCTGTAGCACCAGAGAGCAGAGCACATGAGATCAGTTCACAGCTGTGGGGCTCTGTGTGGCTTGATAAACACAGAGTATGTGTATTTAGTGTCTCACCTCAGGTTGTATCGCTTTGAATACAGGAGCATCCATCAAAGTGATCTGACTCTGCAAAATAAAAGCTACAACTTAAAATGTAGTATTTCAAGCTTTAAAAAAGTATTTTGAAATTTAATACCTCATGTCATTCCAAACTTTCTTTCTAGCATTGAACATGATGATGTAGCAGAATATTCAAGATGGTCTTTTACATACAATAAAAGCAGATGAAGACTGTTGTCATCTGTGGTCACTATTTGCTTTCATTGTATGGGAAAAAGTAAATAATGACAATTTTAGGGTGAACTATTACATTAACATATTTAAATAAGATACTCATTTTTGTTTTGCATGCATATTTTTGTTTGTACATTTTCAAAAATACTTTACAAAAATATTATTGATTTCTTGGGGGGTGAAACATGTTTACAATGGAAAAAGTTACTTAATGCAAATTTAATAGAGTGTAATGGGTTTCTATAATTATAAAAAGAACAATATCTAATGAATAGGTAATTAAATGCTTCCCTTGAGCTCACATTTTACATTTATGAGATGGAAAGATGAAATTTCAGAACTAGGCCATTGTGCACTTAAAGTCAGAGACGAAGTTGACATGAATCAGCATGAGCAATGATCTGATAGTAAGTGCTGCCAAGTCCTAAGAACATTTTACATAACAGTGATGCATATATTAAAAAAAAAAAAAATTTATATGTTGCCCTAGCTTCAAATGACTACAGTTTCCATCCCAAACCCTTGCTTAAAATTAATTAAAATGCATATAAAAATGGGTAAAAAAGAGGTTTAATACAAATGAGGCTTTTAGAAAGTTCAAATATCATCAAGTAATGCAACTCCTACCTCCTATCTGGATTTTAAACTTAATTTTAGATTCAATATTCAACTTCAGAAGAGAAATTAGCTTTCTGTGAGACTGAAGTTTAGGATTCTATTAACTGAAAAGCATGCCCTCTTTTTGTTGTATTTATGGTATCTGTCAATGGGAGTAAAATTGTAGCTTTTAGTGCCAATAGCGGCCATTTCCATAACTGCAGCAATTTGCACCTACATCAACATATTTCATAGTAACAAAAATGAATGCAGTGTCATGCATTTAGAAACTTACAGCAAACTCCTCAGGTGTCACTTTGAGCATGTCAAACACCACCGCGTCAAAGCTCTTGGCAGAGTCCAAACTCCGTCCATCCAGGGACTCTGAACTACTGCTGTCCTACAGACACAGGAGGAAGACAAATAAGCAGATATTTCATACATCTATTAAATCCATATGGACAAAAGCCATGGCCAGCTGCAATCTTCCTGTGGACATTTAATCAGTTTAATTACCATTGTCCATTTGAATTACTTCATTCCATTTGATTACTCAGCACTAGGGCTGAAACGATTCCTCGAGTAAGTCGAGTAACTCGATTACAAAAAATGATAGAGGCAAATTCCTCTGCCTCGAAGCCTCTTTTAATTTATTTTAAATCTCACGTCAGGTTCTTTTGCAATGATTTTTTTAATGTGACACAACGCGTTTACGTCACCCACAAAGTGGAAGGAGACACAAGCGCTGTGTCTGAAATCGCATACTGCAAGGAGTCAGCAGTGTTTTGATTTGAGGGCGTGGGCAAACAAGAGAACGCTGTGGCATGTGTCCATTCCGATACACGATATGGACTAATATCTGTAAATATTAAGCCAGAACAATCTGTTTAAATATAAATCCTGCATGTTCTGCATGTCTGTGTTAATATAAGGAGCAGAAGCGCGTCTTCCTTTATTAACACACACTGAAGCGCGCGTGACGCTCGCGGTAATTTCAGCGTCTGCTGTCTCACTAAATAAGGACGTGAACACATGAACAACATCTCCAGAACTGCTCTGACAGTCACTTCATGAGTAGTGATGTCCGATTCGTGAACGAATCATTCAATTTAACCGGTTCTTCTTAGTGAACCGGTTGAACCAGTTCACCAAATCGACTGACACTCCCTCTGAGTCAGAATAAACCAATATCCCGGAGTAATTCATGTACTCAAACAGTACACTGACTGAACTGCTGTGAAGACCGAACTGAAGATGAACGCCGAGCCGAGCCAGATGACGAACGAACATGCCCACTGCTGGAGCAGTTCTGGTTCTCGAGTCAAGAACCGGTTGCATCAGTTTTCGGATCACCAGTACACTGAACCGAAAACCGTTTCATTCGGACGTGTCTGATTTGAGAACCGATGAACTGATGATACTGCGCATGCCTGTAATTTTTTAGGTATTTTGTTAAACATTGGAAAGTGTGATATACATATACATATATATATATATATATATATATATATATTTTTTTTTTTAAGATGAATTTCTAATCTGTATATAGTAGATAATGTATAGGCCAAAAGGGGTTTTCACGGAAGTTGGAAAAAAATTAAGACTCTAAAGACTCTATGTTTAATAGGAATAAGGGATGATTTATGATGACACATTTCACAAATTGAGTCTGTAGTAAACAGAACATGAACACGAGTAGAGCAGCTGATGATACTGAACTGCAGCACGTGCCGGTTAGAGCGGTTCCCGTTCTCGAGTCAAGAACCGGTTGCATTGGTTTTCGGATCATCAGTATACTGAACTGAAAACTGTTTCTTTCGGACGCGTCCGATTCGAGAACCGAGGAGCTGATGATACTGCGCATGCGTGATTCAGAGTGAAGCCGACTGACTCACAGTGCGTCTGAACCGAACTGATTCTTTTGGTGATTGATTCTGAACTGATTCTGTGTTAACTGACTAAAATAGATTACTGACTTTATATATTTGAATGTTTGATAGACGTGACGCCATTATGTCAAGCGTAAAAGAACTGCTGAACCGTCCGAAAGAACCGGTTCACGGAAATGAATCGAACTTCCCATCACTATTCAAAACTAGCGTCACATCACATACACAGAGCTGTAAAGGTACATCAACCCGTCAAAATAAAAGTCCGGTTAAAGACAGCAGAATGTACATAGCCTACCACTAAAAAAATATCAAATTTTTTTTTAAGGTTTAATCACACAACATTTCTTCTATGTTTTATTTTTTATAGTAAATCCCCTTTGTTTACCAAAAAGTTAAGTTAATTTTCAATAATTAAAAGATAAATTAAATGAATGTTTTATGTGTTTAATGTTTAATGTGCATCTCAGAAAATGCTTTATTTCAAACCCCAACTGAATGGCACTTAAATGCACATCACTGTACAAGTACAGACAGAGAAACAATGAGTAATAATTAAATGTTTATTTTTGATGTATGCATTCTATGCATTTAAAAATTTTTAAAAAAAAAATTCTTAAAAAGGAAACTTAGTTGTTCATTTTAAGAGTCCCAGGAGTCTTATTTTCTCTTGCATAATTAATATTGCACTTTAATTAAGCAAAAACACATTTTATCAGATTACTTGATTACTCGATGAAATTTTTGGTAGAATACTCGATTACTAAAATATTCGATACCTACAGCCCTACTCAGCACACGTGGTAAAAGTGGATCAGAATGCAACCACATCACTTTATTAACAGGCAATGCGCCAATCCAATTGTAATTAAAGCCAGACAAAAATAGACTACATAACAAAGGCGAAAGAAAGAAAGATACAGTCACTATGAAAAGAATGGTTTCTCCTCAGCAAATTATCCTAGCAGATCCTCTTTGAAGTTCCCCCTTTCCAACCAGTGTAATATCTGTACTGATGTAAAATCTCAGTCTTATCTTCTCAGTGTCTTATCTGCTCTGTGTGCACCCTTAAACGCTGGAAGATTCCTTCATGCTCTCATTTCAGGTTATTACTATTCAATGTGCGCACTACCATTCAAAAAGTTTGAAGTCAGTAAAATTAGATTATAATAAAATAATTATTTTATTCAAGTGACACTGAAGACTGGAGTAATTCAACTTTTCCAACACATATGGACTACATTTAAAGATATTAAAATGGACAAGTTATTTTAAATTGTAATATTTCAAAATATAACCGTTTTCACTGTATTTTTGATCTAATAAATGCTTCTCTCAAAAACTTTAAAAAATGTTACCAATCCCAAACCTTTAAATGGTAGTGTGTATTAATTATCAAACTTTAGTACACTCTGTCTGTACTCTTGAATGTTAAAGTGGATGGTCTCATAGGCAGGCTGTGAAACAATCTTCTTTTTCAATCTGAGATCATTTTTCTCGGTCTGTAATGATATAAACTACTAGTACATTTCGCTTTTTGCCAACAGCATAGTTGATGATGATTACCATTGACTTCTATAGTAAAAAAAAAAAAAACGAGAAAAAAAAAACCTATGGAATCCAATGGTGCTCATAAACTGCCAAACATTTAAAGACAGATGTTCTCAAAGTTGAACTCATTAGTAAACAAACAGGATGTGTTTTAGCACCTGTGTGTGGCGGGAGGTGATGCTGACGCTGACAGGGAGTCCATTCCTCCTGTACATGCTCTCAGTCAGAAGAGAAGACCCAGATCCCAGCCGACCTCAGCTGCTCACAACCACACACGACCTCTCAGCCATCCCTGGAACACACAAGCACGCACATTACACCTTTTCAAGCTAAACTGGGTATAGGTGTATATGGTAACTAGATTTTGTTTAATTAAGCCTATTAAATAGAAATTATGACTTAAAATAAAATACTGCATTTTTATTATCACCATTATTATTCAACACACTGTGCTACTTTATTTGGGATCTACTCATTCTGAGGTGCAATGCGCAAAATAGCCATTAGAGGGAGGTCTTCAACATATCATAGCATTATTATGAAAAGCCCCAGCAGAGCTGTTCTCCTGTATACTGTTCACTGAGATATTTCAGTCTGTATGGCCAAATAGAGTGCACAATTAAAGTGAACGAGTAACAGAAGAAATGTCTACAGATTCAAAAACAGTGGATCTCAGCTGATGGCAATTCAGGATCCAGATTTTCAGTCTGATAGTAAATGGTCACCCAACAATTTCAAATACTGGTTACTGAACAATATAAATACTCTTAAAATAAAGCACTGAAACAACTGAAACAACAACTAACTAATATCAAAAACTTGAATACAATACATATAAATGTGCATACCCATTCGGTTTTTCCAGATCTTTCACATGGCTAATATATGCATGGCAGTGTTGATGAAGGCCATCCCAAGCTGCGGTTCTTTGGTAACACTGAAAGAGAAATGGAGATAACAGGAAAAACATTTTTAAACATTATGATCATTATGAGCTCAATAATCTCTGACTTTATGATTAATTTAGTTGTTGTATGCTTCATGATTATTACACAATTACTAACATGGATAAAATGTTGAACTTTAGTGATTAAATGTTAAATACCCCAGCCAGAGGCATCGATAAACTCACTGTTTAACTGAGAGCAGCAGCATTTAACTAGTTTAACCAAGTGTGAAGAATTCAGTCCACACTGATAGCACTCATGTTTGCTGTCCACATGCAGGACTCCATGTATTTATTTAGCTCTATTTGTCCATATGGCTTGCTTATTAATGCCTAAATGCACTACATTAGACATATATTAGCTACACTACTGTTCAAAAGTTTGGGTTGGTAAAATTTCTATTCAAGTTCAAATGTTAGAGCGGTCATCTCCCAATGCATCATACCATAGTAACCATAGACAAAGACTGTAACTACAACACAGCTAAAAAGAAAACGTCAGCCAAACTGTAACCTTCAAAACATTTTGGATTGTTTTTCGGATGTACACCACACTGCAGGTAAGATAACTTGCTTGATACAATAAACACAGAATTTTTTACATACAGTATGCTTAAATGTCGCTTCAGATAGGCATAATATATAAATCAGTCAGCCTCTATCCTAAAATAAACCCTGACAGGGAGATCTGGATCCTGACATGAAGTATAAAGGGGTCTTTTATCACTATTCAGATTCAAGTTACTTACTTGAACTTGAAACATTGACCCATTGAATATTGAAACGGTACTATTTCAGTTATATCATATTAGCTTAAAGCTTCTGCTAACAAAAAAGCCCATTCCCAGTAGAATCAGTCAGTTGCCTTGGACAATGTGCAAATATATTGTTTTTCACCACTCATTGTCATGTTTAACCAATCAGAATCAAGAATAAGACTAAAACCACCAAAGCAAAGAATAATCTGTAATGTCTCTTTTTCTGAGTTATGGTCAAACGCTATACTGTGTTAAATTAGTTTAGCATAGAAGTGTAATTCATATGCTCTATTTATTTCTCTGTAATGATCCTTCTAAGTAATTTAACTGGATTGCTGGTTTTCACATACACCGCCATACTGCAAGCCATGTCTGACAAATACAATTAAAAATGTCTAGATTCTGCCTGCCACTAGCAAACGTGTAAAACTAAAACACCCAAAGTGTTTGAAGACACCATGCGGGTTCCAGTGAAGATGGAGTACGAGCTGGGAGAGCAGACAGAGCATCGCCTCAAGGAAATGGGTGCCTGCTGTGTGGGGGAAACCTTAGACGTAGAGTACTACTACGATACTGACAGCTTCCAACTGGCTTCTACACAGACCTGGTTGAATCAGCATAACGGCCAATGGGGATTGATCCTGGCAGAAGAACAAGAACTTAATCACACTCTATCCTACAACACCAAAAAGTTGGAAGTTGGACATTCGGAAGAAAAGCAAAGCAAAATACTCAATACACTTGAAGAAAAATCAGAAACAGGTGCTGCCTTTAGAGAAACATCAAGCAATGAGTGTCCTGAGAAGGTCATGTCCAAAAGCCAGGTTCAGAGAACATCCTCAGATACATCTCTGACATACACAGAACTAAGTGACCCATGCTCCATCATGCTGCATCTCTCAAAGTGTCTCCAACTCCCTCTGACCCACAATGAAATGCAAAGCATGACCATGAAGAACTTCTTGAACATGGCCCGGATCCAGATGTATGACAGCTGGACCAGGACGAGCACAATAAAGTACTCTCTTCCTGGTGGCTTCTCACTGGTGGTGGAGAGAAACTACAAGATTCCCGCTGAAACTGCAACTGCATTTTTGATGATGAATGCCGATGTGCTGAGCATAAGCAGTGAGCTGGAAAAGATGGATCGACTGTGTAAAGAACTAGGCCTAAAACCAAAGGCAAGCTCAGATGAATGATTATAAACGATTGTTGAAGCCAGTTGGCACACATGCTGTGACACAACAAATCTAAAATCTAATGAAAGTGCCAAAAATAACAGTCTCTCTCTTTTAAAAATAACCTCTAAAACTGATATATAATAACTTTACAAACTTCATGGTAACCCTTTACAATAATTAGGTTTCAAGACAGAACATTTTTAGTACTATATTATCTATATTTATTATAATATAACATAATATAATAAAATTTTATGTAATGCAACGGACCCATTTTAGTGTTCTGAAATTTAGTGGCAAGGTCATTTAACAAAATTTATAGTATTACAAATGTAACCTTTTATGATTTATGATGTTAACTGTGGAAACTCATCAGAGGTTATGATAAAGGGTCAATATAATATAATATAATATAATATAATATAATATAATATAATATAATATAATATAATATAATATAATATAATATAATATAATATAAATAATTTATAAATATACTACTGTTAATTATTTTATTGTTTATAAAACATTTTGTTAAAATTGTATTACTGTAAAATGTTAACAACTTTATCAACTGCATTATTCTGTATTACGTTACTAAAAAGACATTTTTTTTTCCAAACTAAAAATACCCCAAATTGCTGAAATAACCATCTCAGATATTAAAACAACTACAATTTTGTTGCCTAAAGACTCACAGGTGTGTGATTTTACCCCATTTCATCCAAGATACAGATTCAGCTGAAGCACCCTCTACTGAGACATCTATAGTTTCTATGGCAACTGAAAGAGCTGCATGTGTTCATATATTTTATATTATACACATGAGGGCAGAGCAGTCTGCAGGCAACACTGCCACACTGGATGTCTGACATTCAACACTGCCAATGTTTCTTGTCCCTGACTCCAGACGACCTGCAGTATTGCAGTAACTGAAGTATGGATCTCAACAATACAACATTTATTTCATCTAAAATTACTTGCAGTGCATTCAAGGTATATGTGAATTGACCTCGTCATTGCTCATACTGAGCTCTACCAGTCGAGCTCCAGGAACTCGAAGGTGTCAAACAAACAGAAAACACAGGCTGCTCCTGAAAAAAATCATCAGCACTTGCAGCAGAAAGCAGATTTAATGGGAAGCGTAACACACAACAAAACAACACAATATATAGCAGCTTCTTTGGCTACACTTGAAGGTTTGCAATTGACTCTAAACAATGAATACAGGAGCACCACACAGCAACTGAGAAATATAATGTGGAGGATAATAAAGAAGACATCTACTACATTAAATGTTGATCTGACAGCTGAGCTTCTACTTCATTACACAGTCACTGCACTATTTGAAGGGAAGATAACATTGTCAATGTTGTTAAATAAGTCAAAATAACTAAATTAGAGATAAGAGATGCCAAATAAATGAAATGCAAAGAAAAAATATAATAGCTCTGCAGAAGTAAATTTGACTTACTCATAACTTTCATGAAGTTTTAATGTCATGTGAAGCCATTAAACATTACATTTAGCAGTTGTTAACTTAAGTTGTTGAGTGCATTTTGAATTATTAATGTTTATAACAATATATGAATCTGTTTCATAATTGAGTGTACATTTACTATTGATTAGCATTAACCGTAATGAAGTTATTCATGTTAATAATACAACCTTGTATAAAAATCTATAGCATACTTATTTTACTGCCAAAGGTGTGTAAAAACCTACAGGACAAATGGTGTCTTTGAACCTCAATATAACTTTACAAACTTTATTCACAACTATTTGTATAACCTGAAACAATAAATAAATAAATAAATAAATACAAATAAAAAAAATATATATTGTAAAATTGAAACCATTTACATAACAAACTGTACATTTTCAAGAATAAAATGGTAATTTACAAACGAGAACATTTTCATGTAGACCAATAAATTCAACACTGCTGAATTTTGTTTATGTAACTCTATAAGATTCTGTAAATGTACATCTGAAGAGGTCATCCTTCAAAATAGGTTCTTCAAAGTTTGCCCTGGAAAAATTTGGCAAACCAAAAACATGACATTTTGGTGCTTCTTCACTCTACAATAAAGCCATGAGACTGTATAGTATTCAATAGGATGATTAGTATTGTTGTTGTGGTCACATTAAATAGTCTTAATTAATTTGTGAGACAAATTGTGAAAAAAAAACATTAAAACTTTGTCATAATTACAGCTGAAATATCAGAAGAAATATCTTATAAAGGGCAACTTTGAATATTGTGTTGGACAATGGAGGCCCTCGAGTCAACAATGATGAGAACCATTGCTGTAGAATGTGTAATGACACATATTTTATTAACCTTCAAAAAAAACACAACAGAAGACTGTCTTTGTTTTGAAATGTACAAGGTACAGTCATATGTGTATAACATCCATTATTTGATGGTGCTGGCAAAGAGCAAAGAGCAAACGTAAAAGTATAAATATTACCTGCAGTCAGTTAACATATTGCCTGCACAGTCATGTGATAGTACTTTAAGACTCCAGAAAAAAATAACAAAAGCTGTATGTGTGTGTGTATTATATATATATATCATTGTCCTTCCCAGCAGCATTGTCAGATAATAATAAATAAGCTAGAAATTTCAGTTTCAAATGTAACTTTAACTGAATGTAATTTTTAAAAAATATTCTATTAAGAATAAGTGCCTATATTGATCACAATTTATCCATAAATCATTAATGTAACACACAACATAAACTAGATGTATATGTACCTTGGTCTCCCAGCACCTTCCACAATGCCAGTGTGAAAGTGCAACTACTTTAACATAAACACAGGTGCTTTACAAAGTCAAGCATATACAGTACACATCAACAGAAGCACAACATAGAACAGCTTCAGGGAGTTTTTGCTTTAAGCTGTCTGGCATCATCATCCTGTCAGTTATAGTATTGTTGAGATTCTCACTCTTTTGAAAAAGATTTAACCCTTATCTAATATTTCTAATGGCTGTTTTAATAATATGACTGCGCAGACAACTGGCAGAGCATATGTCTGAATACTGATTAGCCACCACCTAAAAATCTATTATTCCATCCTAAAATTAGCTTAAGACATCAAATAGATCAGAAACTTTACAGCAAAATGGTCTCATAACATCGGAGAATAATGCAATGACAAAAAGCATCCTGCATATGCACGCAGTTTTAGATGTAATGGCGCCATGCATCATACTGACAGTGAGGTACCCGGCTGGGAAAGAGGCAGACGACCCCCCCGTGACGCAACTCCATCCCTGCTGATGCTGTTTTGATTTTTCGCTTGATGCTCTATACAGATACAGATGCCAACGGCACGTAGCTACAATTCGACTCACCTGTCAATGAAAATATGCCACTGTCTTCGTCCCCGCTGTTGAGATGCAAGCGCCGGTCAACGCAGAGCTTACGTTGCTGCACTGCAACACGACCTTAAGGACCCAAAAAATTCAATTTGAAAGGATTCACTCTCATCCACTGAGTGATCTAAGCCTATTTTAGTTATTCTACTTCGTGATTGGCCGTCGTGTTCGCAAGCAGCGTGTTTTGAGCAGGTATGTTGAGAAACAGCGAAGGCTGTCTTGTGTGTAGAGAAGATGTTATCGGATGCTGGAGATGCGGTTCATTTGCCAACAGCTGGGCATCGGCATCAGGAAGTGTTGTGCCCATTACGTTTAATGGACTGAAGCTTTGGCCAATAGCGTGGCGTCTGGGTGGACGCCAGATTCCGCCACCATAATTGAACGACCAATCATTAATTAGGTCAATACTGTCGCGCGCATATTATGTCTCCTTGTTTTGTGTACGCAGCGTTGGAAATGTATGTGGAAAAGAGGTAAAGCCTAACAGGTTTGTTTAATTTTGATGTTCCTTTGAGGAGATGTAATGTTAATTTTTCGTTTTTGAAGAAATTGAGTTTAAAATACAAATCGTAAGACGTTTGGTGTGGTATTATTTACTGCGCCTATTTATGCAATTTATGTATTAGCATATATATTATAATTCGGTGTTCACTTATATTTTTATTAATATTTAGAATTCTATTTTATTTGTATTTTTCTGTTTATATATATATATATATATATATATATATATATATATATATATATATATATATATATATATATAAAATATGCCTAGCCTATAGTTTGTATTAATTTATATTGTTATTTTAGTTATTTTTGTGCAGTAAGCTAAACCATTTAAAATAAAATTAGATTTTCTCTTTTCGTTTACTAACTTATATATAACTATAATGATCTTGTTATAAGCTCACCCATTCTGTTTTTGTGATTCTACAACCTTTGTAAATGTAAATATATTTACTTTAGATTCAGGTAAAGTGGGGCACTGGCTTTATTACAAAACATTATAGAGGATATGCATCTAATGTATAAAATAAAATGACACACGTTCGGACTTGCTTATGGTGACTTCAGGACATGGTAGAATGGTTTGTTATTGGTCTAATAAACAATAATACATTTGCTATATATGTGCTCCATCTAGTGGCCATCAACATTAATGCACACACATACACACAATGCATATTTTCCAGGAATGAGTGTAGATGTCCAGACATTTTGCCAAATCAGCATCTTTATTGTACAAACAAATGCATTTTTTTATCTATTGACATTTCTTTGTATCATAAAAAAAGCAATATACAAGCTTTAAGAACGAAAATAAAAAGCATCACAGAATGATTATGAGTAAAATATATCATTTGAATAAATATAACTTTATATTTCATGCTAATAAAATAAAATTCATACATGGTGAGTTAATTGTTACAGCATCGGTGTCAGCTAGCTTCATAGTTGTATAAAACAGTAAAGTTCTGAGGTTCACAGTTGGGTTGTGAGGTTGTACATAGTGGATAACAGAAAGTTGGACAAAGTGCTACTTATCTGAAAAGAGCTAAAGATCTGCTTTCCACAGCGGTGCATTCAGGAAGAGCAAGAAACAGAAACATTTAGGTGCATTTTACTACACCTATGAGGCAGACAGTTTTGGGAACCAATGACTGAGGAATCGTTTCCCCTCCTGAAGTAAAAGTGCAATCTTAGTTTTGGACACACAAAGATCATTGCACATCCAAAATGGCATTTTCTGAATACTATTAAACCCTGAGTTCTACTTTTTTTTTTCTTTTTGCAATGTCCCGAATACATGAGAGAACAAGAGTCTGACAGAGTTTGGGTTAAAAGAAAATGAAAAGTTTGATGAACGTACTCGCCCTCAAGCCATCCGAGATGTAGATGAGTTTGTCTCTTCATCAGAACAGATTTAGAGAACTTTAGCATTACATCACTTGCTCTCCAATGGATCCTCTGCAGTAAATGGGTGCCGTAAGAATGAGAATCCAAACGGCTGATAAAAACAATAATCCACACTCTAGTCCATCGTTTAATGTCCTCCAAAGTGAAAAGCTGCATGTTTTTAACTTCAAATCATTGCTTCCAACTAAAATACGAGTCCTCTAGTCATAGTATTGCTTTCTCCAATGAAAAAGTAATCTTATCTGAATCAGGAGAGAAATAGGCACAGATCAAAAACAGTTTACCAGCCAAAACAGTTATAAACAATATGTCAGTGGATTTTAATGTTAGAGGACAACAGAGGATGGACTTTTTCACTGGATAAAGAGTTATGAATTATAGACTGATTTGGCCAGACACTACAATTTAAAATGAAAACCGCATAATGATGGCTTTTTTTCATGCAAACACGCAGCTTTTTGCTTCACAAGATGTTAATTGATTAGAGCCAATTGGCATTGTGTGAGTCGTGAATTACTTGTGCATTGTTGTTTTTATCAGCTGTTTGGACTTTTATACTCTGACGGCACCCATTGACTACAGAGCAAGTGATCTAATGCTAAACTTCTTTAAATTTGTTCAGATGAAGAAACAAACTCATCTACATCTTGTATTGCCATAGTACATATCTGCAATCTCGATGCATTAAGAAAGAAGATCTTTAGCATACAGCATAGCAGCAGGTTACATCTCTCAAAGATCCATTTCTTATTTAATACAGATAAAATAGATACAACTTTTCACCAGTGACACTGAGGCGGCAGGTAGATGAAGTACAAACAAAATGTAGACTGTGGTAACCACACACAAAAAAGAAGCCGCTCTGTAGAAGCATATTTGCCCAACCTGTCCAAGTTTTCACGTAAAGAGTGAAAAAAATGAAAAAGAAAAATATCCCTCTACTTGTAATAAATGACCTCAGCTCCCTGACATCCTGAATGCATTCGTTTTGAGACAGACACCGAAGAAAAGAGAACTGCTCTTAAAAAGGTTATTGCTTTTGCATATTACACAGTGAAGACATGTTGGAAGTGGAGAACCAATGGAAGACTTCAAGATTTCCTTTTCTTCAATATCTCTAGTTTTAGCTCAGTGTTCATAAACTACCTGAAGTCAACAGTTTTCAACAGTTAAAAATGACGAGCTGCACAATCAAAAAGTAGTCCAACAGCCTTCCATGTAAACACTTTTTGGATTATTGTACATGGCACAAACTGAACTGGTTTTAAGAGAACATGCGAGTGAATCTGGACCATGAGTGTCCAGGTCAGTTGGAGAAGTAAGATTCTATTAGTACACTTTCTTAAATTATTTACAAGTATATGTTAACCCCATATCACTGATTTAACATCTTTATGCTTAAACATTATAAAAACCAAAAAGAAACCTGACCAGTCGTAAAGCACCATTAAAAGGGAAACAAATCCCAGGAGATAAAATATTTGAGGCCTTATGAGTCCCATAAGCTGGGAGCATTACATGGTCAATTAATCCCTTATGGAATACATTTATACATATAAAAAATAAAAAGGTAATTAAGTGCATGCCATGTGAAATATAACAAAAGAGATATCGCTATAAATGAATTTCACTTTCAAGTTTTAAGACAAAAATGAAAGGTAATCTGTAGTCTGTATTACAACGCGGAGGACACCATGCAATTTTACTTGAATAAGTGGGCCGGCATGCATATCCCCCCCAGATGAAACAATATACATAATACAGCAATATGCTAACCTGAAAGCATCATCGTTCTGATGAGGTTATAGCCAAGCAAAAATCAACCGACTACATTTTAAAACTTATTTTTAAGAGGAAGCTTCTGTATTGTGAAGCTGTTTGATTGTCCCATTTTATTATTTCAGCATATTCACTATCTGTCGAAACTGCATAATGATTCTGATGTGAAATCTCTGTTACTTCAATGCATATCGATCCCCAAAATAGGATGTTTTCCCACAGAAACAATAAGAATGATAAAGAATAAAACAAATGCAAGTGTACAGAGAGAACCCTTTGATTATGATTTAACAGGCATATTGCTTTTGCATATTACCATTATTTCAATATTTTTACAAAAGACCAGGCTGATACAGTGATAAATAACAATATTTCCATCTTCTTTGAAGGAACACCTCATCTCATTCCCGTAATCTTGCATGGCGACAAAAAATAAAAAACCTTGTGGACTAAGTGTTTACACACACTATACTTTTCAAAAGTTTGTTTTTAAAAAGTCTATTGTGTTCACAAAACACAGATGATCAAAAACACAGTAAAAACAGTAAGATCGTGAAACATTACTACAATTTAAAATAACTATTTTATATTTTATTATATTTTAAAATGTAATTTAGTCCTGTGATGACCATCCTGAATTCTGAACATTCTGAAGTGTCCCACAATCCTTTAGAAATTATTCTAATATGCTGCTTTAGAAACATTTCTTATTATTATTATTATTATTATCAAAGTTGAATACAGTTGTGCTGCCGCTCAGAATTTTTATGGAAACCATTTTTTTTTATTAAAGATTCTTTGGTAACACTTTACAATAAGGTTCCATTAGTTAATATATTATTAATTAACATGAATGAACAATGAGCAATATTTACTCATCTTTTTTTAATGTTAAAGAAAATGCATTCGTTTATTGCTATTTCATGTTAATTCACAGTGTATTAACTAATGTTAACAAGCACAACTATTGATTTTAATAATGCATTAGTAATTGTTGAAATTAACATGAACAAAGTTTAATAAATGCTGTAGAAGTATTGTTCATTTTTAGTTTGTTAACTAAAGTAGTTAACTAACGTTAACTAATGAACCTTATTGTAAAGTGTTACCGTTTAATTTCGATAAATAGAAAGTTAAAACATTTATTTGAAAAATAAATATTTTGTAACATTATAAATGTTTTCTTTAAAAAAAAAAAACATAATAATAAATGTTACTGAACCCAAACGGTAAAGGAGCCTAAGTTTCACATCAAGGCACCAGTTCAATCAACTTCCACAACATAAAAATCTGTTTGTACCATCAGTCTTAAAAGACCACAGAACAACATCCTAAATCTGTTCATCAAATGTTCATACAGCTTCAGTCATTGTAAAACATTAGCTCAACTAAAAAAATCTACCTAACGCCAATGTGTGAAATAAATGACAGCCAATGCTATAAAATCCCACCAGGTGTTAGAGCCAGCATGAGACGGAGAAGATCTACTGACACCTCTAAAACAGATTCATTTGTTCCAGGGCTTGGTTTTGGTCTCTCTTTAATCTGCTGTGCAACATACCACACAAACCCCTTACAATTTTTGGTTTGCTATTTGGTTAGTGGCCAAAGTCACGTTCACATTATCTAAGATGAACAGGAACATTACACTAAAGGAACAGAGCAAATCTTAACATGTTCAGGGAACAAAGCAGGCTTACAATGTATCAAATGGCATTCAAGGCATCTCATGTCACAAAACGACACCAAACACACTGTCAGTAGTACAAGGTGTTCTGCATTCAGGGTTTTGGCTCATGTTAACTGTTTTAACAGAGTTATCACATTGGTTCATTGTTTAAAACTGCCATGAACTGATTCAATGCTCAAGATCATAAGGTTCATTCTCATTCATCTGCCAGTAATATAAAACACATGACTAGATTTTAATGGCACGAATATAGTTAAGCATTCTAAAATTAGCAATTTGAGCTAAATAAAATTGATTGACTTTAAAGAAAGAGAGAAAAAGGGCAGAAGTCCTGAAGTAGAAACTGAAATCTGAAAAAACTGACTGTGATATAAATGAAGGTTTAAAAAAAAAAAAAAAAATGTTATGAGTAAACATCACCAAAGTAACAAACTGAAAATGAACACAGAACAGCACCATAATGTGAACATAATAAAGTCACTTTGTATTTTAACTTGGCGTACTTTTAGAAACAAGTTTCGTCCAAGGCGTGACACTGGTTGCGGTTCAGACTACTTCAACGGTCAACTACGCCTGGCTGATGGTTGTTAAGTTAACTTATAGAGGCTGTGATAAAGTAAATATCCAAATGGCATGTTAGGCACACTTGAAGAACTTGAATCTTGTAAAAGTGAGGCATGTTTTTATCTGTCTGAGCACCAAAAACTATAAATCAAATCAGGCAGCCGGATGCTCAAGTGTATTGAGGACTATAAAATATGAGTCTAGTGTATTGCTCACAACAAAACACCATTTTAATTGTTTTTCCATACTTATTATTCGTTAGAATGAATCAAATAAGACAGTGTGGTCATAAAAAATAACAAAATGTATCTACAATTGGCATGTGAGACAACAAGGAGCCTTATTCAATCACAGGTTAAGAAAAAAAAAATGAGGTATGACGTTCTGCACCAGTTACATAATGAAAATGGATGTTAAGAGCTATTGTGGAGATAATAGGCATCCAGGGCTCTCTTTTCAAAATACTAAATGTATAAAAGTGCCCAGAACAGTTGTACTGAGACTGCAGGTTTATCTTATTAATGCTCTATGGTTGTTTGAAACCCTAAACTACACCTCCATATTATTTAAATTTAACATAAGCATACCGGCGGTAAGTGAATCTTCTTCAATTAAACTTTTTTGTGCTGAAACACTATTCGTTTTGGCTTTCGAGCAAGCTAAACACAAGAAGAGCTTTTTGAAATTCGAACCACTGGTCGAGTGTGTACATTAATGAAATTTCACAAAGAACTTTTTTTGTCACGTTCTTTCCGAGGCGGTATGGCCCAAAGGCAATTTTTATAACTTGCATGACTCCCGCACCACTTTTAGAAGCGCATCTACAAATATATTAATATAACTGAAACTTTATGTTTAAAGGCACACATTCTTAACTGAATAATATTGTTTACTGTGCCTCTACTCTAGCACTAATCAGTGATTATACTGTTGATACTATACCTGAAACCAAATGGATAATGTTACAGAAAGACTGTAGAATGGCAAACAGTGATTCTACGAAAAATATGAGAAAAAAAACAAAAAAAAAGTTAGATCCTGGACCCTCAAAATACTCCACAGGTACACCTTGTACTAATAATATTCTCTTAGACATACACAAAATGGCTGCAGAAGAACTGAACAAGATTAATGTAAAATTCATACAATCACTAAGGAACATTTCACTGAAGTATCAAGCCTTTGTAGAGTGGAGATGTTTTGTTCAGGGGTTTCATCGCAGCATTCATTTAAACCCTATGAAAGCAAAACAAATGGGAGTTTACTGAGAGAAGCTTCATCTCCTCCGTTCAGGTTCTTTGCTATGAGGTAAAACCTGGCTGGAGATGACGACAAGCTACAAATACTGTCCATTATGAGTATGCTGAGGTTGTAAAATGAGGTATTAAATGGATGTGTCACAAAGAGCCTTGCAATGGCAGATAAACCATTCCTCTTGAGTGAGTGACCTATTACAGGCCAAATGTGCAAAAACAGGTCAGGTAAAAGCATGATATGACGAGCATCTAATCTGAGCTTTCACATTATTCATTATTGCAACATGCCTATATTACTCTGTAAATATGTTGAAAAACATGGAAATATATAGATATAGATATATAAAAAATGTGATAAAACTCTTAAGAGGCCTTGATTACAGTGACCTCCACCCCGATTATTTAATTCACCGATTATAGGACTCCTTCCCTTTGAAAAACTCCTTAAAAACTTTCTCTCGACCTTTGTCCTGTGTAGAACTTCCACAAAAGTAGAAAATGCTCAAGGCAGGTTATTTTTTGTCATTCTTTAAAAACAGCTGGGCTTAAATCATGGAAAGAGTGACCCTTTATGCTTCCTTATTAGTGGAGGAGGACAAACAACTTAAGTGTATTTTTTTTTCTCTCTCTCAATATCAACGCAGGAGTTTGGATGCAGGGGTTTCTTCTGGACTACACTTGCCACTCTCTTCACTGGGGGTTTTTATTGACAAATCATCGGGGTAAGCTGCTCCGCAGGCTGCTTCTCCCTTGGAGGTATCCTCTTGCTCCCCTCTCTGGTCATCTGGTGCCTCTCCCAGCATGTCAGTGTGATTGTTAACTTCTGTGCCAGAGGTCATGTGCTTCTTGCGCAAATGCTGGTTGAGTGTGCCTTGGAAGGGAAAGCATTTGCCGCAGATCTGGCAGTGGAAGGGTTTGTTGTCCGTGTGGCCGCGGATGTGGTACTCCAGCTGGTCTTTGCGGGTGTACTTCTTGCCGCAGAATTTGCAGACGAAGGGTGTGATGCCCATGTGCAGACGCATGTGACGGTCCAGGCTGCCCTTTTGGTTGAAGGACCTGCTGCAGTACATGCAGATGAGGCGCTCATTGTAGGGGTACCACTGTTCACGGAAACTGTGCTTCCTTGTGTCGTTCTCGAAGGTAGCCGCCGTCGCAGGTGAATCTCCTTCATCTGCACCAGTCTGCTTGAGCGGAGTTAGCAGATCGGCTGGAAGAGGCACGAGACGTTTCCCTCGGCCACGACCACCCCGGACACTGCTGAGCAAAGAACGAGATGGGCTTGAGGAACTCAGGCTGACGAAACAGGAGGAAGGTAGTGCTGAGTAAGTGTATCCAGCAGAGGAAAGCACAGGCCCGTACGATCCCACGCTGACAGCCAACACCTGTTCACCATCCACCAGCTCTGTGTGGTAGCCGTCATCACCTGCCGACGAGCTATCGGAGTGGCTTGGCCGATCCACTTTCTCCAGCTTGATATGGACATCAGTCACCCGTCCATCCTTGCCAATGAGGTCTACTTGTTCGGACTCAACCTCCATTGACACCTCCTGCTCAGATATGCTGTCGCTGCTCCCTCGGTCTGACTGACCCTCCTCGGCCATTCCCTTACCTGAGTTCTGCCCATCCACGCAATGATTCTGATGAGAATAGTAAGGTGGCGAAATCTGGGTTGGGTTTACGAAGATTCCTCCATCTTTCACACCATTGCATCTAGCCCTTGAGGTGGTGCAATCGTTTTCTGGATCGGTCCCACCAGGCAAAGGGATGCTGATCTTAGTGTGAATACCTTCAAGGATCTGTGTGCATTTGTCAATCACAGCCTGCATTTGAAGGAAGCTGGCAGCCGTGAGGAAGCTGATGACATCACGCAGGCGCAATGACATGTGGCCAGTGTAACAGAAGGCGAGCAGCTGCTCAAACACCTCAGGGCTCTTGATTACAGAGATGGATAGGCCACTCATCGTGCCTAGTGCTGAATGATCTCGGAAGTATGGTGAACTGGCGGCCAAGACAGCCTTGTGGGCTCGGAATGGCTGGCCCTGAATGTGCACAATGATGTCACACAGCTTGCCCTGGAGACGGAGCTCATTGAGCTGGTTCAGGACGGTGTTGCTGAACTCAGGCACATCAAACTCTATGAGGCTACCGCAGTCCTCCATGACTCCCTGATGTCTCTCCTGGTTTGCAGAGAACCTGAAAAAAAAGAAAAAAAAAAAAACTTAAGGAAACACATTATAAGTAGATTATATGTAAGCACAGATGGAAATTGCTGATTGTTTCCCAGATTTGTTTAAATCTACAGAATTCCAAAGATTCTACACTCTCAGAGAGGAAAATTTGGATGATGCTTTAATCACGATACAATTATGATATTGTGAGGTGTTGCACTGTGACATATGTATTGCATCGTGTGGGCGAATAATATGAAACTTTCAATTTAAATTTAGCACAGTATTGTAGGAATCTACACTTTAATCCGATTAACAAACAAAAGATGACTTGATACATAGGCGTCAGCATGCTTACTGTCTAACCACACTTCCCCAGTTGTTTTTCACACGAGAGTAAACACACTGATGTACTACATAAGCGATAATACAAGGCTAGCTGTGCATTCCATGATTTTAACGCATGACGTGGAGGCAAAGAACCACCCAACGTGAAGTGGAGGTTGCCTTCACGGAGTGCATTAAAATCTTTTACTGTGCATTATCCCACTTATACTATGGTCATTTGACAGTAATAGATGCAGCGCAATATTTGACCGAAAGGGTTTAAAATGAAAGTTACTTTTATCAGTTACAGATCGTTAGAGCTAGCATTCTGTCAAATCAGACACATAGATGAAATAGTGTGGTAAGATCACATTTGTTTGAATCAATGAATTCTACGATTTTAATTATTTATCAGTTATGTGTGTGAATTACCTGCAGCTGTGCATCTTTCTCTACAAACAATGAAGTTGTGAGTTTACTTCAAAAAGAATGATTTTTAAGTAAAAGCTATTTAATTAATAAAAGTCGCAGGGCAGAGATGACAACAGGTTTCTTTGCTCCTGAATGTTTCTGTCTGTATGCAGCACAATCTCCGACCTCTCGTCCAGCCTCTGTCTTTTTCTCCCTCTCTGAGTGTGTCAATTAAAAGCAGGCAATTAAAATAAAACGTGATTAAACTGACTTGGAACTACCCGTGCATTAGATAGTTTTAATGCATACCTCTCAACCAATCAAAATCAAGTATTTAGACCAACCATGGTATAAGCAAATTTAAAATGCCTATGTTAGAAATTTTTGATTTTCCTCACTAAAGACATGTGTTATGTAGTGCATTCATCTTCGATTCAGGAACATACATTTTGTATTACTGTATGCACTAACATACATTAACCATTCAAAATTCTGAGGTTTGAAGATGTTCAATGTTTTTGAAAGACGTCTTATGCTCAAAGTGACATTATAGATTTCTTTATTGTTATTTTTGGATCAATTTATTGACTAACCCCAAACTACTGAATGGTAGTGTACATGTTGGAATGGGTTTTTTGGATCTCAATGGTATAGATGCTCTGAATAGCCAGAATATTCAGTAATAAGACAATGCATCAATTTCACAGAGATTCACAAAGCAGAAAAAAAGACAAAGGAACATATGGACAGTTCACTGTGGCTCTACAGCACACGTTTTAGCAAAGCATCTTTAGTGCACACTTTAATCCAATCTTTGTGTGCTACGTACAGTGAAGCTTTAGCTTTTAGCACTTTAAAAACTCAAACATCTCTACCTCTTTAAATGACAAGCACAGCCTTTAGCCATGAGGGGTCTTTAAACACACCTGGAAAAAGAATCCTCTCAGGCAAAGGTGTCATCCAGAGCAAAGTCTAAAATGCAGACAAATAATCACAGAACCAATTAGATTTTCACAGGCATGTTGTTCAGGAAAATCATTAGAAGTTGATGCATGGCAAATAATTATCAAGAGCATAAATTACTACTGCAGCCAAGTAACTTGCCAGTTATATGTTGAACAGCACAGCCCATTATAAAAGCTGCATGTAAAAGGAAATGGGAAAAAGCTAAATTCACAAGAACTTCCATTACGGCTGGTCCGAATACCATTTATTGAGCTTCGAAGCTTCGGTAGTAATCAACACCAAATATTCGAAGCTTCGGAGGGAGGGGCTAAACATTCTTCTCTCTAATAAAGGCAGAAATAACTGTGTGTCTGTTGGTTTGTTTGCATTTTTATGTTGAGTACCATATGTTGAGTAAAAGAACTTCCACAAAAGTAGAAAATGCTCAAGGCAGGTTATTTTTTGTCATTCTTTAAAAACAGCTGGGCTTAAATCATGGAAAGAGTGACCCTTTATGCTTCCTTATTAGTGGAGGAGGACAAACAACTTAAGTGTATTTTTTTTTCTCTCTCTCAATATCAACACAGGAGTTTGGATGCAGGGGTTTCTTCTGGACTACACTTGCCACTCTCTTCGCTGGGGGTTTTTATTGACAAATCATCGGGGTAAGGTGCTCCGCAGGCTGCTTCTCCCTTGGAGGTATCCTCTTGCTCCCCTCTCTGGTCATCTGGTGCCTCTCCCAGCAGGTCAGTGTGATTGTTAACTTCTGTGCCAGAGGTCATGTGCTTCTTGCGCAAATGCTGGTTGAGTGTGCCTTGGAAGGGAAAGCATTTGCCGCAGATCTGGCAGTGGAAGGGTTTGTTGTCCGTGTGGCCGCGGATGTGGTACTCCAGCTGGTCTTTGCGGGTGTACTTCTTGCCGCAGAATTTGCAGACGAAGGGTGTGATGCCCATGTGCAGACGCATGTGACGGTCCAGGCTGCCCTTTTGGTTGAAGGACCTGCTGCAGTTTTTAGCACTTTAAAAACTCAAACATTTCTACCTCTTTAAATGACAAGCACAGCCTTTAGCCATGAGGGGTCTTTAAACACACCTGGAAAAAGAATCCTCTCAGGCAAAGGTGTCATCCAGAGCAAAGTCTAAAATGCAGACAAATAATCACAGAACCAATTAGATTTTCACAGGCATGTTGTTCAGGAAAATCATTAGAAGTTGATGCATGGCAAATAATTATCAAGAGCATAAATTACTACTGCAGCCAAGTAACTTGCCAGTTATATGTTGAACAGCACAGCCCATTATAAAAGCTGCATGTAAAAGGAAATGGGAAAAAGCTAAATTCACAAGAACTTCCATTACGGCTGGTCCGAATACCATTTATTGAGCTTCGAAGCTTCGGTAGTAATCAACACCAAATATTCGAAGCTTCGGAGGGAGGGGCTAAACATTCTTCTCTCTAATAAAGGCAGAAATAACTGTGTGTCTGTTGGTTTGTTTGCATTTTTATGTTGAGTACCATTCATCCAATCGACTTCACGCATGGCAGGTGTGTTACTGCGGACCCAAGGAAGTTAAGTGTTGCATTTTGGTGCAATATGGACACACAACACAACACATAAATTGAGATTAGGGTATTTTATTAATTCTGAACAAAATATTATCCCGTGGCCTACGGTAATAATATCATAAAATTATGATAACTGATTATGAGCAAAGTAACAGAATCTACAGTTTAAGGCAGTAACTTGTAAGCACACAGCACAAGACACTGGTATGTAAAATCAAGCAAGGATTTTTTTAACTACTCGAAAACACACAAACATTCATTCAAACAGTGACAGAGAAAAGTGATGTTATTAACGGAGGGTGAATGGAGTCCCAAGTGTCTAGCGTTAGACACTATTTCTTGACCACAACCTGAGAGAATCAATCTACTAGCACTTTAATCTTAGTTCGTTTTCTTAACTCAAGTCAAGTCACCTTTATTTATATAGCGATTTAAACAAAATACATTGCGTCAAAGCAACTGAACAACATTCATTAGGAAAACAGGGTGTCAATAATGCAAAATGACAGTCAGTTCAACATTGAATTCAGTGATGTCATCTCTGTTCAGTTTAAATAGTGTCTGTGCATTTATTTGCAATAAAGTCAATGATATCGCTGTAGATGAAGTGACCCCAACTAAGCAAGCCAGAGGCGATGGCGGCAAGGAACCAAAACTCCATCGGTGACAGAATGGAGAAAAAAAACCTTGGGAGAAACCAGGCTCAGTTGGGGGGCCAGTTCTCCTCTGACCAGACGAAACCAGTAGTTCAATTCCAGGCTGCAGCAATGTCAGATTGTGTAGAAGATTTAATAAGATTTGCACCAGTTCAGCCAGAATTAGGAGATATTGTGTACTTTCATTTGAAAGCTTCTGAATGCTTTGGATGCATTCCCTTCTTTAACGAAATTGCTGGAGAGGGATTCTCTGGCGCTGATTGGCTGGCAGTTGGTCGATGACGCGTTCTGAGGGACAGCACTCGATGGGGGTGGGTTGGCTTTGCCGGGTGGCGCTTTGTTCGCGAGATTTCCTAGATTGCGGGTTGCTATGCAACGGAGTTTCCTCTGGAGCAACTCTGAGAGGGTTTTCTTTGACGAAGTTCAACAAAGGATCTTACGGAAGAGTTCATGAGTTTCGAGTGAGCTCTTGGTGGTTTGAAGAGTACACGCTGGACGATGGAAAGGTCAGCACAAAACATAGGCAAGAACCAAGTCACTGCAAAAAGCAGGGCAAAAAGCAAGGCAAAAAGCTGCTTGTCATTGGGTTATAAGTGTGTCCATATGACCCGCCCTTCTTAGTGCGACAGCCAATCAGATATTGTCTTGGACGGGACCTACACCCCTTTCTCCAGTTCTTGGATGTAATTAGCGTAATGTCCACGTGATCGCGTGTGTCCAAACTCCTGAGAGTTTAGTTTAAACGCTTTAATAAGCAAACTTAATAGTTTAAATATGGTCCATCCTACATACTTTATATCAAAATTCTAGAAATCATTTACCCATCAAGTAGGTACCAAATTACATACTTCCCATAGTTGAGGTGGAAGGACTTAGCCGTGATAAGTGTTTAACACACAAAATTACTTGAGTAATATAAAGCATGCATAATACAGAGAATACACGTATGAGGCAACTTCTGGTGATTAGTTCCTATAACTGAGGTAGAAAACCCTAAAAATAGGCTGTAATGAAAGTTAAACACACAGAAAGAATTCCACAGGTTATATAAAATATACATGATAATTAAGATATATGTGAGGTAAATACTGGTAATCAATTCAGCTTATTGGAAGCACTTTTGAGACCGTTGTTTGTATTAAACCACAAGTTGGTTAATTTCATTCTATTGGTTTTGGAGACAAAGTCTCTGGCATTTACAGCTGCAGAAAGGAGATGTTCCCTGGTTTAAAGTTTGTGGTGATCCTGGGCCATAGGAATGCCTTAGCATCCTTCCTCTTCTGATAAGGCTGGGGATTTATTCACTGGGATCACAACAGGGTTTCTGGGCCATTTGGTCTTAAGTTTGGGGAACAAAGAGAAATCTTTTCCTGCTGTCCTGGCGTCGCTGGTATGAGATAAGACAGGCACAAAAAGGGAAAGGTGGGGGGGGGGGGCTGGGTTGACATCTCCTTTAGCCATCTCGGCACCATGAATGTGTTTTATGACACACTAATGGTTCGATGGGGAATCGATCCGAACTGTGGAATGCGTTGTTGGGTTCAATTAAATGGACTGTTCAAGGATAATCCTACAAGAATTATGCCAGTTAAATTAAGAATTCAGTCATTTGATCAACTAGTCAAGATTTGTCAACTAGTTGTCTGGCAACGCAACCCACTAGTTGGTTTTTAAAATATGTAGTTTTGCACATCCTCTAAATAAATGGATTTCGAATTAAATCGAAAAACAGGTTGTCAGAGAATGTATATTCAGTTGATCTGGTGGATCCAAAGGCGTAAGTGTCTTGGCAACACTCCAGCGAGATGCAATCACAGGCTTTACCCCCTGGCTCATGTCCTGAGGAGAGAGTTGAGGGGGATTTTAACAGCTCTCGATCATTAAAAACAATAAAATCATGAAACTACTTCCTCATATGGGTTGCATAAGTAACAGACCACCTGGTATATTTATACGGATTGGTGAAAAGATTGTCTGTTAAAGGTTAGCAATTTCTCAATGAGATAATAAGGAAGAGTCAACAGTGATATAAGAGATTTGGCAACAGCATGTAAAAGGAATTTTTTTGGCATCAACAGAGCTGTTCCAGTTGAAGTGATTGAGTTGCCTTTGTTCGCTGTACAACACATCTTCAAGTCTAACCATAAGTTACTTATTGTATCTCTCAACTCATGGATCAGCATGTTTGTTTGTTCAAAAACTGCAATTTTACATGCATTTGCATTTCACACCAGACCAAAACTGATGATTAAATTAAACAAACAACATCTCATCCTAATGAATCTTTCTTAGGTTAATCTAAGTAAAATCTGTATTATAGTTCCTTTAAGTTCCCAATCGGATCAAGTCAACCAATAAACCATAGGGAGAAAACTTATTTGACCAGTTCACTTGGCAAGCCGTTAAGAGTGAAAACTGCCATATCAGCATTGGCAAATGAACACCGCAGAAGGCCTACTTCAAGATAAGCAGCTTTTAGTCTATTCTGCAAAATAAAACCTAGTCCAGTACTGCCAAAAATGCTTAACATGCACAGTCTGCCAGGAGGCACCCGATAGGCCTTGAGAGGGCGGAAGAGTAGTAAGGAGTGCTTGCAAACTTTGGGGGGAATTGTTTGCAAGAACTACCATGAGAACACGGAGTATGCCAGCAATGTGGTTTATCTCACAACACTTTAACAAAACAAACAAAAATAGCAGGTATTCTCATAAACATTGTGTCCATTAGGGAAATTTCTGAGCTTCGAAGCTTCGATAGCAATCAACACCAGATATTCAAAGCTTCGGAGGGAGGGGCTAAACATATTTTTCTCTCTAATAAAAGACTGGAATCGCTGCGTGTCTCTCTGTCTGTTTGTATTTATACTGCCTAGGGTTGTGCCGATAGACGATAGTATCGTGTATCGGCGATCGTCAGATATCGACATAAGCAGAATTCTCTGTCGATAATCAAGACGATATTAGGCTCATTTTCCTATTAATGTATTAGATTATAATAATAATAACTATTATTTTTATTTTTATTAGGCTGCTTATTATAATTCGGCTTTTAAACTGCCCAGCTATTTCACTTAATTTCACTGCCCGCATTTCACACACACACCTCGCACACGCAGGAGGATTAGAGCATGTAGTTGAAGTTGTAACGCATTGACTCGGATTATTCGTTAAATCCATGAAATGAAAGAGATAGAAAACGACGAGTTGGTGTCCCACACATTTAATGGCTGGTATACGGCAACGCGCTCTTATCATACATGAGAGATTAACTCTTTCTTGGTGTCACAAATAAAGTAAAGACAAAATAATTAACAAGGCGGCAGAGCGAATTTATCATCCATAGTGCATGGTTCTCACGTAGTCCTTTTCTTAAAGACTGATCACTTAACTTATAAAACACACTGTGGTGATGACGTAGAAGGACTACGTGAGAACCACTATGGATAATAAGTTCAATCTGCCGCCTTTTTATTATTTTCATGCACACCGCACTATAATGTGATGCATGCAAAATACATAGTTTTGGCCGTTACAAAGTCTCCATCCACAAACAGACGTACATCGTCTGCAGATATAAGGTATTTCATTGCACTTTAACAAGTAATCTAAACGGCCTATATACTGTATGTGCAATATATTAAACGTGCCCTCACTAACTGAGTTTAATGCCACAGTTATGTTAGAATGCATCTCATTCTTGTTTCTGTGACAGTGCGTCAGACTCGTCATGAGGCGCGTGGTCCGGAGCACTGTATGACTGATGCATCAGTTCAATTCAACTTTACTACAAATATATCAACTTACCTGTTTTAAATACTTTATATTTAAATGTTCGTTTATGCCTAATATTAGTGTTTAACTGTTGGACTTTAAATGAAATCTGCTATTGATTTTCACCGTTGACTGATTTTGCAGAACATTTAGACTGATAACTTCCCTGCGCAGATGCGGACATGCGATATGACAGTTGCGTCCGACTATGTATGAACTAGCTGTTTTAAATACAGTATTTTTATATTTAACGTTAGTTAAATCAGTCAGTATGTTTGAAAGTAATTTTTTTTTGAGTATTGGTGACTCCATAGGCTCTCTCTCGCGCACCTGCATGGTTTAAAACACCAAATAGTTATGCTATGACAAGAACAAAGAGTCTCTCTCTTGCTCCAGCCATGCTCGATAAGATCGTGTATCGTCGATCTCACGGGCTGACGATATTACGATTTGAAAAATGACCATATCGCCCAACACTAATACTGCCTCATTGTCAGTGAACTACAGCTCTGTGTAGTGAATGCAGCATCATCCAAAAGCAGATGATGGTGCTTTTTCACTTTCATGATGGTGATTTACTACTTATCACGGGACTGGCTTTAATGACGAGATGCGCATTACAATCGAATGAGATTAATTGCACATCCCTATCAACAACACAGCAGTAGCTAGTTTGAACGGCTACTGAAAAATGGGTCAGAAGCTCTGGGTAACATCTCTGGTCCCAGGCATGAGGCTATACTGAAGGATTCTTCAGTTAAAACACTAACATATTGCTCCCGACCGTGACAGGTGAAAGATCATAAAAAAGGCCAATGTGCATTAGGAACATAGTCCAGGCCTGTTTCATATCTCCTCCCATCACCATCTATGAGTCCAGTCATTTTGATGGCAAGAAAGGAAAAGCTACATCAAACGGAAACTGCTGCACAAATTGGAAAGGATAATTAAGAATTCCTATAAAGGAACTGGCAAGGGAAATCAGCCAGGTTTTGCATATCTAACAGGCATAATCAGAGCGGATAAAAATACCATCAATTCATTCTGTTTTGCTTCGGGTACGCAGGTCAAAGCCATCCTTTTTTCTTTTCCAAGTCGATCCCCATTGAAGCTGGCCAAGAGACAAGGCCCACTTTAGGGACAAACTGCTCTTCAACATTCCCAAAATATTCAAGCATTATACTCGCAGCAGATGTCATTAGATTCAGAAACAGCTAACAAAAGCCATAGCAGTGAAGGTTATATCTTGTGTAAGGTACAAGGAAACTCTTTTTTTTTCTACATGGTATAAATCTGCCATAACAGGAGGACTTTAAAACCAAAACCCTTCAACAGCTAATACTGAGAAGCACCAGCCATGGCCACAAAAATGAAAAGTTTATCGAGTGCAAAGCAATAATGCCTACTCATGCAAACGGCTTAATTGGTTGGGCTCCATCTATTCAGACAAATCAGGTTGGGATACATTCCGAGTGATTAGGAGAGACGGTTTATGCCTCCAGAAATACCATAAATGCACCTAGTAGTGTGTGAAAACACCTTTAAAAAGACAAGGGGTAAAAAAGACAAGGAAGTGTGGGAATCCACAGTGAAGCAACTTTGAACTTCCTGATGAGCAAGTATTTTTCAGGTGCACAATTACACATCTGCCAGATGTTTCTATATAGTCAAAGCTTACAAAAATAAATAAATAAATCACATTTTATATGTATTTATAGAGATTTATTTGTGTAACTTAAAATGTCAATTTAGTTTTGCCGTCACAAAGAAACATGCAGCGATAGCCTAATAAAACTACACCTTTTCATTTAGTGTGTAATGTTTTCAATCTCTTTTTCTAATAATAAAAAAGGTGAGAAGGTCAAAATCGTGAAATGAAAATCAAGGAATCAGTAGCCGATCAATCGGAGCACCCAAACTGCTGTGACAGATTTAACCTACTAACCTGCATTTGTCAATTATAGGTAGCACTTTTATCCAAAACAGATATGTGTTAAAAGCCATCTTCTAGACATAGCACTGTTTGTGGACAGTTATGATATGAGGAAGTTAAAAAGTCAGAATGTTAAACACAGTCACCCTTTTATTTTCATTTCGGGTGAACTAAAACTAGGCTACCGGTGACAAAAAGTCATTCCCTTAAACACATGAAACTGCAAACGTTATCAAATGAATACAATAATTGTGGCTTTTCACGATCAAGTTACTAAACTAACGTTAATTAAATGCAGTTTCACTTTAACTTCAAATAAATCATTGCCAGCTCCTCAAATAAATCCGTAAAAGCTCAACGGACACCGTTTCAAAACCTAGTGGGCTACCTACCGAGATAGCATTTTTAGGCATAACAAGCACCATCAAATGAATCGATCATGTACAAAAAAGCTATCTAGGTAACGTTAGACAGCTCACTAGTTTAAGAAACAGCCAATGACTTACACTTTCAATATTTAAATACCTTAACGTTATAAGTTAATGTAAGGAAACGTTACCTTTGCCTAACGTATCCGGTTGTAATCAAAAGTTTTACTTGTCTAAAAACAAACAGGAGGGTGGGAAGTGGCCCACTTGCTTGTGATTGAAGGAAATGTGTAGGTTGGCAGCTAACACTGGCTGCATCTGAGGAGAAAACGAACACCTAAACTATGTTGAAGAGCTAAAAAGCAGTGTAAAACGGTAAAGTCAGATCATGACAGTTTCGCTCGGATAGATAATCTGCCCAGCGCTGCATGCGAACTCCTCGTCCTTACATTAGCGCCAGCAGAGTTTCTACCAGGCTTGCTCGTACCAAAGCTGTCACGGAATGCTAACAAGTTAGCCGGTTAGCGGTGTGTAACGTATTTAGAAGCGTCCGGTATAACCGCGTCAGATAAAACAACGATGACGTCTGAGCAAACATAATGCGCGGTTCAAAATATCACGCCTCACCTCCTCCGATTAAACGTCTCCCATTCCTCTGCACCGCGACTCGCTTTAGCTCCAGCCTGGCCTGCTCCTTCCCCAGCTGTGCTCCTCAGCCGATGCTATTTCTCCAGCTCTCTGCCCAACCGGAAGTGGACGCGTGCTGTCTTCAGGGGACGCGCACCGTCTCTCGAGTTTCTTGACGTAATGTGAAGGAAATCGCTGAGTAGATGCTATAGAGATCAGCGGTAGGGCTCGCCCACTTCCCTTCGACTTTGTGGTACAAGGATCAGGAAGTGTATGTTTAAGTATGTTAGCTTTGTTGCAATTATTTCATTGAAGGGTATCCAGAATTAATTCCCATGAATACCTACTAAACTAGATTTTGAGGCCGGTTTATAAATCATTAAAGGACCATAAAGTCTACTTAATTAAGTATTCTTCTTAAAATTAAATGTTAAGAATAATAAATAACTATAAATAATAATTATTATAGTTATTGTTATTATTATAAATGTGTATACTTTTTAAATAAATATTATAATATTGTAAAATAACAATCATTTTAAATAATATAATTATTATATTATTATTAATAATAACAATTGTAATTATTTATTATAATATAAATATTGTTTATTGTTTATTTTATAAACATAATAATTATGAACAAAAACAACAATAAAACAATACAAACAAATAATAATAATAATAATAATAATAATAATAGGCTAATAAAATGAAATACAACAATACGCATGAGCAAACAATTTGAAAAAACATTTATTTATTTATATGTTTGTTTTAATATTTTATGTATTGTATTATCGTTTTTTGTTGTTTAAGAGAAAAATGTAAAACAATATTAATTCAATACTGTATTTTAAACAAATATAGCACGTGGGAGAACAATTGACCTGGGGTGCGTTTCCCGAAAGCATCGTTAGCCAACTATGGTCGCAAGTTCCGTCGTTACCAACGTAGTTCAATGATTCTGTGTTTCCCGAAACCATAGTTCAAACGAACATTCGCAAATTGCGTCGGAAACTTGTGTCGTTGGAACGACAGCTCTCCACCTGTGGTTAGAGGCATAGTTCGTCGTAAGTTTGCTGTGTCGACGTCGTTGATTGCGCCGCACCTGGGCTGTGTTCTATTCAGAGTTATCGACCCTATGCCTTAATTCCTTTAGACGATTTCACCATCCACTTTTAATGATTTAAAAGACGTAAAGTTGTGGTTAAAGTTTATTACCTAATTCGCCTTGTTTATTTTTTTTTATTACAAATGCAGTTTGAAACTATATAGCAACGCGGCCCTCGCAATTATTCTCCCTTCGAAGTGCCCTCTGAAAGTATTAATCATGCCGATTGGAACACAGCCGCATCGTTTCGTTTGTGCGAAGAAACGGTGAGTTTGACGAGTGAGTTACCTTTGTAAAAACATTCCAAAAGACATATTTGTCATATAACAATATTGGTAAAACAGTGTGTTAGAGGTTATCACTTATATAAAATGTTAACACTCAAATCAAAGTAATTTTATAGTAAATGAATGTACAAAAATAAAGTAACAAAAATGTATAAATGTGAGAAATTTTGTTGTTTTTACAGAATTATAAAATAGAATACTCTCTACAAATGTGTTTGTGTATGTACGTATATATATATATAGAGAGAGAGAGAGATAGAGAGAGAGACAGACAGACAGACAGACACTGTTTGCAAAATAATTTTTTTTGTGCGTGTTTTTAAGTTTTCATTTAATGCATATCAGCAAATAAACCAAATATTTAACAGATGTTATGTAAGATTAAATAAATGGTTTAAACTGCAATGGTGGCTGGATGCTGCACAGGTGACAGGAGGCATGGGTGAAGAAGAAGATATCCTGTCTCCCAGCAGCCAGCTATCACCAAAGCCATGCATCCTCTTCAGCCACCTGCAAACTGCAGAAGTGGCCCACACAAAAGAGTCATGTGTGCTTCCATTTACACAGGTACAGGACACTATGGTTTCGGACACAGGTACTATGGTTTCGGGAAACAGTAGTGACTAGCTAGTTGATTTCTTTAAAGATGCATCGTACTATGGTAGTTAAACCAGCGAGTTGCATCGTTGTACGGGACAAAAGCATCGTTAGCCAACTATGGTCGCAAATTCCGTCGTTACCAACGTAGTTCAACGATTTGGTGTTTCCCGAAACCATAGTTCAAACGAACATTCGCAAATTGCATCGCAAACTTGTGTCGTGTGAACGACAGCTCTTCACCTGTGGTTAGAAGCATAGTTCGTCGTTAGTTTGCTGTGTCGACGTCACTGATTGCGCCGCACCTGGCCTGTGTTCTATTCAGAGTTATCGACCCTGTGCCCTATTCAGAGTTATCGACCCTGTGCCCTATTACTTTAGAATATTTCACCATCCACTTTGAGTGATTTAAAAGACTTAAAGTTGTGGTTTAAGTTTATTACATAATTCACCTTTTTATTATTATTACATATTCAGTTTGAAACTATATAGCAGCGTGGCCCTCGCAATTATTCTCCCTTAGAAGTGCTCTCTGAAAGCATTCCAAAATACATATGTCTCATATAACAATATTGGTAAAACAGTGTGTTAGAGGTTTTCACTTATATTAAATGTTAACACTCATATCACAGTATTTTTATAGTAACTAAATACATTTTTAATTTAATTTTAAATGAATGTAGCCTACCTAAAATAACAAAAATGTATAAACAAGTGAGTGATTTTGTTGTTTTTACAGAATTAGAATATAGAATACTCTACAAATGTGTTTGTGTGTGAATACATATAAATAGAGAGAGAAACAGTATATACACTGTTCGCAAAAGTTTTTTTATGTTTTTAAGTGTTAATTTAATGCATATCGGCAAATAAACCAAATATTTAACAGAAATTATGTCAGATTAAACAAATGGTTTAAACTGCAGTGGTGGCTGGATGCTGCACAGGTGACAGGAGGTATGGGCGAAGAGGACATGTCTCCCAGCAGCCAGCTTTCACCAAAGCCATGTACCCTCTTAAGCCACCTGCAAACTGCAGAAGTGGCCCACACAAAAGTCATGTGTGCTTCCATCACCCACCCATCACCCACCACCTCCATAAATTTCCAACAGCATAATAATGCAGTGTAGCTAACAACTGAATTTAAAGCATTGTTTCTTCTTATTGCCCTCTGAAGATGTGAAGCCTGATGTTAAGGGCCTGACTGGAGAAGGCCTGATGTTAAAGGCCCAGGGTGGAAAGGGCCTGATGTTGGAGAGCCAGACTGGAGAGGGCCTGATGTTGAAGTACCAGACTGGAGAGGGCCTGATGTTGAAGTGCCAGACTGGAGAGGGCCTGATGTTGGAGGCCTGAACTTTAAAGGCAAAGGCCTGGTTGATGCACAGGTATCTATATCTCCAAGGATCCTTCCATTGCAACAGGCCCCAGGATGGCCAAAACTTTCTCTTCCATCAGTCTTGTTTGCTTCCCTCTTACATGCCACAGCCCTCCGTTTTGTCACTTGCGAAGTCCCTCCACTTATTCCTGACCTCTTATAGGCTTTGTTCATATCCATAGCCAGCATCATTTATTTTTTGAGTGATTTCTGCCCAGATTTTATTTTTGTCAGCATTTGTAATGCTATTTTTCAGCTTTGAAAATAGCTGGACTTTATTATTTTCCACCTCCTCAAAAAAGAACTGCAATATCATGCTTTGAAAATGGTTTTCTTGTCATTTTCATTAACAGAATGGCAAGAAGACATAAATAGGGAAAAAAATAGCAAAATAAGCAATCCACAACCGTACATCACAGTTTTTCAAAACCCATCTTTTTCAATTGTGGTTAAGTAGCCTATCAATATTAAATAAGAAATAGTATTTATATGAAATGAAGTGATAACCGTGGTCATAAGGTCATAACCCACGCGCATCCTTCAGCTGGCCAGTTTCGAGCTGTTTTACTAAATGCAACAGCAGAGGGCGCCATAGGCTAAATAAACAAGTATCCTAAATGAGAAGACCTCTGTTCACGTGGTCCAATAAACAACAACCGTGATTACAAAAGCAACTCTATATGGGCATAAATACGGTTATTTAATCATCTCTATTATTTGGTTTAGAATAATGACAGAAATAACATATTACATAGGCTAGTGTTTATTATATTTTTAAATAAGCGGTTCTGCAGCAACATCCAAATTAATGTCACCCGACAAGACGATGTTTCATCTTGATGCAATGTTAGAAGTAATTTTTACAATCAGTTTTCTTCTCTAGTTCTTCATACATAAGCCTGCAAACCAATAGGAATACAGTCTATGAAGAATGTGATTTTTTTTTCAGTCATAGAACAAACTCAGAAACTCTAAGCTAAGAGCTAAGTGTGCGCGCGTTGAGTGTGCGTCCCTGACAAGCGCGCGACTGCTGAATGGTTTAAAGCCAGGGGTGTAGCAGACGCGGGGGCCCGGAGCACCCACACATTTCATAATCATGTCATGCTTCAAAACCTTTGATTCATTTACATCATTCATTTACCTAGTCTCAAGGGCTACATTTAGAGGGATATATCTGGAAATTAACCAATGTATGCAAAGAGGTCTGTTTGGAATCCCACAGATGTGTTTATTTGCTTGAAGTAAATATTTAAACTACAAATACAGGATGCCTTTGAGCACATTTGGTGCATTCTACAATCATATAAAATTTACAGATTGGATATTAGACTTCATTACTTTATTTACAGTTTGTATATATCTGTTAAAATATTTACAGATGCCATTTCAGTCACATGATCATACTCCAACCAATCATATGCCTTATTTGCTCTTTTCTGTTGCTTTAAAATATTGTAGGTTTTGCACTAAATATACAGGCCAATATAAATAATTTTGGGCCTCAGATTTCTAAAAAATTACTGGTGGTAATTTCAACAAAAATATAATATTGTTCATGTAGCTAACTGAAAAGATTCAGTAATTAAAGTCACTAAAACAGCACCATTGTTCCTCTCATTGCAGCATAATGAGGTATTAGTTTTTATGCCTTGCACTTTTTTCCACTTCAGCCCGAGAAAGAATGTTATCCACAATGAGCTTTTTTCATCATCTTATTTGAGGGACAGCTTGGCCTCAGGAATGAATATCTGACCTAATCTGAGTGCAGGTGGGTGACCGGTGTAAGGAGCAAAATCGCTTTGTCATCGCACGTGCTCTTGAGTGCAGCCCATGTTAAACAAGTCCCTCTTCTATTCTCTGACAGTAAGATAATTTGCCAGTTTTTTTTCCTTTCATGCTCTCTCTATCTCTCTCTCTCTATTTCTCCTCCATTAAAGAGCCATACACATGCACACACACACACACACACACACACACAAATACAAAAAATTCATAGACACAGGTATGGGGTGATTAGAAATGGTTTTGTTGACCACAAGGGATGATGGTGATATTGATAACAATTTCAAACAGTCTCACTCATCAAAGGCTTTCCTGTTGAAGTTGTAATCTTCCTTGAAATAGGGCTTTGTTTGCCACTGTGCCATTCACTTGACCGAGAATTCCTCGGCTGTAAGCTAATGGTGATGATTTTGAGCGGGGTCAGCGTTGGGGATCTGAGCTGGGGAGCCGATCGGGGTGGCCCTGGAGCTCAGAGGTGCCTTGTGGTGATTTGTAGTCCAGGTGACTTTGCAAATTCCCCTCCTGCTTAAGACAGGCCTAGCTGGATGATCATTTTCTAGTCTTTCTAGTCTGCACATCAGGGATCAGAAAAAGCAAATTAACTATGTGATTAAAATGCCTAGTCAACATTATTTGACTCCAAAAACACAATTGTTAAAAAGTTTGGATGCTTTGAATGAAAGTAATACTTTTATTCAGCAAGTATATATTATATTAATCAAAAGAAAATATATTTTTCATGTTACAAAAGATTTCTACTTTAGATAAATACGGTTCTTTTGAACTATATGTTGTAAGTGAATCACAGTTTACTCAAAAATATTAACGTTTTTTTATTTTATTTTTTGAAGTTGTAAATAAAGATTATTGGAGTATGGTTTACAAGAAAATTGTAAATTTTCTTTGTAAACCATTTTTATTTTATTTTTTACTTAAAAATGTATTGTTTATTTCAATGTTACTTGCTATTTCTTTGTAATTGTTTGCAATGCAAATTTACTAACAATGTCTGAGTGAAGATTGCTAGTAAACTTATTATTATTATTATTATTTTCATTGCAGCTGTTTTCAACATTAAAATACTTCCTGAGCACCAACTCAGCATATCAGAATGATTTGTGAAGGATCATGTGACACTGAAGACTGGAGTAATGATGCTAAATTCAGCTTTGCATCACAGGAATAAATTACAACAGAAAATTATTATTTTAAATATTTAATTGTTTTTCCTTTTACAGTATTTTTGATCAAATGAAAGTAGCCATGGTGAACATAAGAGACCTTTGAATGGTAGGCTACATCTGTATTTATTTTCATTGATGAAACTATTGATTGTATTAGTCAATAAATCAACCAAGAGATGGATGTTGGTCGTTATGAATGTGATTTATACAGTACATCAAAAATCTATACTTGTGCTATCTATATGCACCTTCAACAAATTATTTTATCCGTAACAGTGCCAATGATAGATCAAAAAGTCCAGTGTTGATTGACGGTCTGCCGTTGATATCTGAAGACAGAGATCAGAGTTCCTCAGGTTTACAGGTGCACTGCATTCTTGGCCAGCCAGCACTGTGTTACAGGTGAATGCCACTGTGGGGTGTTAACTGAGCTTTAGATTCCTTCAAAAGGCAAGCTTGACCCTCAGATAAAGATATTATAAAGGAATACAGACATTTTCTAATACAAATAAGATTGTTACATTTTGACAACACATTGTGTTCAAGCTGGAAATTGACTTGAAATAGTAAAGCTATTTTTCCTATAGGCTACTAACTTACATGAATTGGCCATTGTTTTTTGTATGTGCTCCAGGAGTCCAGAAATACCTTGGCTGTCAGCGCCGGGACAGAACAATAGCCTCCCAGTCCTGTAAAACCCAGGATCACTGATGGAGAACATACTTTGCAATAGCAGGTGTTTGAGTCTGTCAGTACCTGCTCCTCACCACGACTGCCGGTGAAAGGCTCGGGTTGTCCAGGTGTGCATGTGTGTGTGTGTGTGTGTGTGTGCAGGACTTATTCCTCTAAGGTTACTATTTGGCAAAGCTGGGGATTGAAACATACTATATGGCAATCAGATTGTTGAGTATGTTCATATCGCCCATGTTTTGTCAGTGTAATGCACATCATTTGACACATTTAAAAATGTTTTCACATCCTGTCGTGCTGAGGGATGCTGAATGCATTTTTGTTATTTAAAAAAGCAACAACAAAAAAAATCTGTTTCTCAAATCATTTTCTCTAAGAGTGTTTTTGTGCTAAAATTAACATTGTTTATTTAGCTGGAAAACTCAATTTTCTTCATTTTGAACTTCCTCCCTGGACACATTTCGGTGTGTTCATACGCTTGTGAAAGCCACTTGCAAGCCACAATGCTTTTATTAATATGAGCAAATGACTAATTATTTGGAGTTATTTTATAAAGACGGCGAGAAGCACACACACAAAAAAAGTTTAAATCTGATCAGGAAGTGCGATGTAAGAGTTTGTGGTGTAATCCTGAAACATTAATTTAATATCACACTAGTTCTTTGAAGCAAATGATATTCTCAGGCAGTTATACATATATGTGTAATGATCGGCCTGCTCAAACTCCCATCTGTAGTTCATTGTCTCTTCTCTTGATAATTTTACACTTAATCACCACTTCTGCACCCAAATATAGCGAGCTCTAATGACATGATAATCATGCAATATATGCCTGAAGCATACTGATGTGAGGTTTCCCACATAGAAACAGTGGGATGATTGCATTTAAGAAATAAAGTGCTCTCATTTGGCACCCAGTGGGTGATCAGAGTTATTCGGCTTTTGCATTTAATAACATTTGCAAAAGGCGACGATGGCACATACACATAACCATTTGATTTTGTCACAGTTTGTATTTAGTTGTCTTCACAAAGTGTTCTTTTTCCTTATTGAATACATTATTTAAATATATATATATTGTGACGGGGCGAAGAAGCACACGACACGAGGGTCAAGGTAAGTTCCCCGAAGGGTGGGTTTTATTGAGGTGGTGTAGGGAAAAATAGCCAACGTGAGGGGTTTCTGGTGCTCAGTGCTCAGCCTTCTCTTCCTCCTTTGGTGCGCAGTGCTGTGTGGGTCCATGAGGTCCGTGTCTTTAGCGGGCTGGCGGTCACACGCTGCTGTCTGGAGGGGAAACACAGAGAATTGTTAGCTGAGTCTTCCGGAGACATCTCTCACCTCTGTGTTCGACGACGCTGCTTATAAAGCCCGTTTCCAATGGGCTGCAGGTGTGACCGCTCAGCCCGTAAAGAGCAGGTGCAGGTGTGTCTGCTCTGTTTCCAGGGCGACGCTGATGAGTGCTCGGGCCACGTGTCACAATATATTTATATAAATATACTTATAATGCATATATATAAAGTATGTGTGTGTGTGTGTGTAAAATATTTTTTTCAGATATATTTTAAATACTGTACATCTGAAAATGTATAAAAATAAATCAGTAGTATAGATTTGTCAAATATATAGTATACATAAGTATATTTTAGTTTTTGTTCCTCAAAGATTTTCATTCTGAAATATATATGTTCAAAATATTAGATAATATTTATATATTTTAGTGATGTTACTATACACACATGCAATATATATATATATATATATATATATATATATATATATATATATATATATATATATATATATTTTACATTTTATTTTTGTTTTGTGTATGCTTAACACTATATACTGTTTAAATGTAGCAAGTGGTCAAATGAAACATACCTTATCATTCCCTATCATGATTTTTAAAATAGCAATATTTACATTGACATAATGGAGAAAAGTCAGAGCTCTGTTTTGTGTGTGTGTGTGTGTGCATGCAGTGTGTGTGTGCTGTATACAATGTAACAAAAAGGTGAAAAGAACAATCGTGAGATTTTATATCCTCTCCACAGAGATGCATTATCACATTGCAGTTGCCTAAGAAATTAAGCCAAATTGTGGATATAATGGCTGAGGCTTGAGAGAACACAACGTGGGGGCCTGAACGGGGGGAGAGCAGATGAGTGATTCCTGGCACAAGCAGAGAGAAAAGAAAGAAAGAAGGAGACAGAAAGAGTAAGAGCGAGAGAAGTATACTGACTAGTGCTTAGCTCAAATGAAAGCTCCTGCTTTGCGGACCAGAGATCAAAACTGAAGGGGCCGGTCTGGGTCTTCACCTGGGCCCTTTGTCATTGATAAGTCTGTCATCCCTGCTGATATTGGAGCAGTAATGGCAACCGATGATTAGCCCACTCCTGAGCCATTAACCACATTTCTTATCCCTCTGCTCATGCTCCGCAGGGGAAAGACACACAAAGAGATCCTTTATAGCCCTTCAGCCTTAAACTCCAAGGCTGTGTCCACCTGACCTGAAAGGCACAACTGTTACGTCCATTCGCCGGATCACAAAAGAAGAAGTCCGGGACGAGATACATGTCAAAAGGTCACGGTGTAGTGCTCAGCCAAATGAGGGGGTTCTGAGTGACCGGCTCGCTGAAAGAAAATGACACAAAATTGTCTGTTTTGTCAACCTTTTATTGGTAGATTTGCACTAGAAAAAGACCCTCTGCTCGCCCCCAGACAGCTAGAGGGACTGAGCTGGTCAGAATTTGACTGACAAACAGATCTCCTCATTATTTCTGTCTCTACCCAACCCCCTAACCCCAACCCCCCCCCCCCCCCCCTTAACCGCCGATATTTAATATTGATCTCTTTTTAATGATCCTTAAGTGGTTGAAATTACATCCCCTGAAAAACATGTAAGGTTTGATGGAGGTATTTGAGTTATGGAAAAAACGTCAACACATGGTAGTTCACCTATAGCCTTCGAGATGTTTTCTTCAACTTTCGTGGACCCTAAACCCATTTACTGAAAATAGTTCGCCGTGGCCTGGGTTAATCCTGTAAAAATATTTCTCCAAACGCAAGTATGTGTCTCAGACACTGTCTGCTCCCAGGATTTAAACTTCCTGTTTGTAAAGGACGCAGCAGGAAGTGCCTTGACTTTTCACACACCTCTTCAGGGTGCTGACCGCTCAGTTTTAAATCACTTCCACTAGTCATGTCATGCTTGTGTGCTGTTCATGATAAACTGCCTGGTATATGATGCCTTGGCTACATCTGACAAATCTGGCTTACAGGATACAGAGGGGTTCAAGTGTCTGAGGCCACCAGTGAAAATGCTGTCATTTTTCTAATTTAATGCAATTCCTTAGATAGTGTTTTTACATTACTCTTTCAATCATTTTTTTTTTCTTCAGATTGTGGAGAATTTTAATTTAATTTGAACTTTTTTTTTTCCCTCAAAGTCCAAAAACTCTGTTTATTTCGGGGTTTAAACTAGATTTTGAATCCCAATTTCTCAGATTTGTTGTTTACTTTTGAACTTTTTACCCCATTCATCATACTGTATATACAGAGTTTTTGCAGGTCTTCATAAATTTGAGTAGAAAGTTGAATATGTATGTATATATAGGCATGGCATTAAATATTGCATGCACTGCAAAAAAAAAAAAAAACCCTTCTTCATCAGTAAAAAAAAAAAACATGCAGATATCATACTGTATATAATACCAAAATATAATGTACTTTGAAGGGGAAAGAAAATACATTTCTGATCTTAAAATACATTTTGGGTAATATAATTAATAATAAATACATTTGGAATGAAAATATATATAAAAATATGAGGGATTATAAGTAACTAAAATGTATGTAACTTATGTAAATGTGTTAAAATCTATATTAGTCATTTATTATATGCATATTTTCAAATGCATTTAAAATAAATCTGAAAATGTATTTTTGTGTTATGACATTACAAGCATTGTTTTACGGCTCAAGCCAAATAATCTGCAAGAACAAGCTCTCTGCTGAAGAAATTGTTCAGAATTATGCAACACTCAACCTTGCCATGCTTTCCAGTCAAAAACAGAGGAACTATTCCTCTCGCCCCCAAGCGGGTTTGTGTGCATGCTGTTGTGTGAGAAGCAAGGCAAAACATCTGTCATTAAGTTACACAACTTCAGGAATAAGATGGCGGCTTTTGATAAGATCTGGTAATACTGTAACATGAAATTATGGAAAGGCAAAATAGTCATTTTCTAAATAAGCACCTGTGATCTTGCATGAAAGCTTGAAAGCTCCCCATTTACAGGCTCAATCTGCCGACAGCAAAAAAGAGCTGAAGAAAAAGATAGAGTGGGAGGGGTGTTTGTGCAGAGCAACAGCCTGGAGCAGTAAAATCTCAGTCATGAAGGGTCAGGTGAGCTCAGGTGCTTGCCTGAGAGAATTCAAACCCCTTTGTACTGTACTGCTCATAACTCAGCCAGACCAAGTTTAACCAGGCCAGCATGACCCATAACTATCCTCACTTCAGGTGAAGTAACTGGTGGGTGCCCACAGCTGTGTAATGCAAGTTAACCTTTGCACCTGACCGAATCAACCTTTGACCTTTGGTGGTGTCGAGGCATTTTAATGAGTGTGGGATTTTTTTTTTGTAGTATTAGTTTCATAATAAAAGTAATGATTTTCTTTCAAATGAATTAAAATCAATGTTAGCTCATAGAATGAATGAGAGCTTAATCTTTTCATGCCACAATACAAATAACTGGTCAAAAGGTCCCTAATTATATGAGATCTATAGAATTTTTTTTTTCCCTGAACATTTACACTATTGTTTTTGTGGAACATATTCAATATGACTATACAAGCAAATAAATAAATAAATAAATTATTAATAAATAAAAAATAATAAATTAAAAAAATAATAATTATTATAGTTTTATTTAATTAAATTATACAAATTTCACAAACCAAAATAAATATATATAAAAATAAATATAATTACAGCAACAAAACTATTGTATTGTAAAATTAAAAAACAACAGAACAACCAATATTAAGATATTATAATCTCATGATTTTCTGTTAAGCTCTTGTGAAAAGCGCCATATGAATAAATTTGACTTGACTTAAAATTACAGTACAAACTGTTTTCACACAGACATTTTTAGTAAATGTTACAAACAATTAAAAAGAAACAGCAGAAAGTAATAGAATTAAATGTGAAATTTAGAAGTAAATAGTATTTTCTTGTAAAATGTACTCCAATACTGTATATATACATATATATATATATATATATATATATATATATATATGTGTCTTTATTTTTTTGCTTTTAAACATTAAAACACAGAACTGTTGTTTTGGAAGAAATTTGCAGGAAAACTTAAAGATTCTCTTCTGTTGGAGATGATGGTTGATGGTTGGCACGTGTTGTGTTTTTAAATTACTGACAATATTTATCATGACTAACAACAAAAAAAGTTGAACATCAACAAGAATGGAAAGGACCACAGCATTCTCCATATCTATTATCCTAAATGATGTCACACTCAACAGCTGGCCAATTAGGAGCTGAGAATCTAAATGATGCGTCAACTATGAGCACGTTTCCTGCCCGAGGATAAACTAGGTTAAAACTACATTTCCAGGATCTTTGTGATCATGTCATGTTGTTTGGCACAACAGAACTGCGTTTCAGCAGAGTGGCGAGCTGGCAGGTCCACCACAGATTCTCGAACCCTGCTATTGTGGGTTAAGAATTCTGCCAAGCTGAGACAGCTAGCAGTTGACACCTCATAGAGCAAGGGGGGCAACCTACGTTCTTCTGGTCTGACTGCTCCGCTTCACCTAATTACCTTCCGATTACTCTGACAAATTCTTTATTTCCGTTCCTAAATGGAGGCTCTGGCAGCTTCCTGTGGTGGTTAATGTTCCCGTAGTGAAAACAACCTACCCATTCATTTTCCAATCTCTATAATCCTCAACACCGGCAAAGTGGCCAGCAAGTAGCACCTCACCTCCACAGCTACCCCAACTCCCATGGGACAGGCCCAACACGGCCAGCCGGGAGAGAGCGGGTCGATGGCTTGAAGGGTTTCTGCTCGTGTACAGTATGTGCATTAGGAGGGAAGAGACAGGGTATTGTGCTCCTACCAATGTGTTCCTTTCTCATCTGGATAGTTTCCTCATCACCTCTTTAAATCTTAAAGTGTTTGGCATGAAGCCTGAGTCGGGTTCTCCTGAGGCTTTCGACCCTGAGCACTCAGGGTCAGTGGTCGCCGTAAATCTCCCAGTTCTTTTGGTTTTGAGCGCAATCGTTCACGGAACCGTATGTGGAATACAAATACATTTTCCCTTCTGCTTAATTGCTTGGTTTCTTCGCGATGCCAGTGGATGAAATCATTTTTATGCCACTTTGAATATCTCAGTAAATATGTATGAATTTTATTTCAACTATATAGCTCCCTGCATATTAGGCTTGTCAGTCTCTCACAGGCTAGGATGTTTTAGGTCTTTAATAAAGAAAGTGCACTGCCATTTAATTGGCTCCCTGAAGATCTCTGTGGAAGGGACCTTAAGACTGCGAAAGCCACTTGGCAAAAGGTTCATACGAATGGTGAGAAATGTGTTAATGAAAGGCCTTCAGATGTGTGGAGAATTTCCACGCAACTGACAAATGATCATGGCAAGAGTAAAGATGCGGTAAGCGTCATGCTTTCAATTGGATTACCCAGAACCATCTTCCATTTCTCCCAATACTGTTTCTCCCAGAATGATGTGCGAGTTGTTAAAGGCTCCTCATAAACCCAAGATGAACGCCAGTCTCCTGTTTTTAAATGGGGCTTTTCTGGAGGCTAAATGATGGCAGACGTTTTGTTCACACTCCATTCCAATGCAATGCAATAAATGACAAGACCATGGCCCTGACCAAGGCTCAAAAAATCATGGCCTTTACTGTGTCAGTCTGTGTCCCTTAGTCCCTCCCACTGATGTAGAATCTCAACTCTGATTTCTTAATAAAACAGACGCATGTCCATGAGGACACAACTGAGCCAGAAATACATTCTTGGGCTCCTTATAAAGAACAGATAGGGTAAAACACTTAAGGTACGGATCAAACAGGTGGATGACGGTGCTGTAGAAATACTTGCACATGTTTGAGTGGAACACAGAGGTCCTGTCACTTTTCTTAGTACATACAACATCTGGAAGGATTAATGTGCAGTTTGCTACAGAACCACAAGGAGGCAAAATTAAAGCAAAAAAAGGTTAAAAGATATACAGATAAACAGTCAGACAGATGTGTTCCTTGTTAATTTCTCATGATATTTCAAAGTCTAGATGACATATCTTACTCTGTAGGAAAGGTCAAAGCAAAATCCACTTATTTCATGTAAACACACCAAAGTTAGTGATGATTCAAGAGGGGCAGAAGTTCAACACAATATTTGCAAGCAGTGTGTGTGATTAAAAGCATAATTCAATTAGTCAGGGACTCACCCCTCTTTGGGTCAAAGTTCAGATTGTCAGCGGAAGGATACCATGCATGTTTCTGCTAAATTAAACTGATTTATAATTACAGATAATGCTTAAGACCTGAAATCTGAACTAACACTAGTATAGTTATTTAAATACTTATAACATTTGTAAAATGTATTTATATATTATATTATATTATATTATATTATATTATATTATATTATATTATATTATATTATATTATATTATATTATATTATATTATATTATATTATATATTGGTTATAGTTTTATCAATAAATTATTTTGCATTATATTTAAAATTAAATATTACAGTAATAATTACATTAGTATAATTATTGAATTATACTGTGTAACTATTGTTCTATTATACAAAAGTAAATTTCCATACAATGTTACAATTATTATATTATATTATATTATATTATATTATATTATATTATATTATATTATATTATATTATATTATATTATATTATATTATATTATATTGTTTTAGTTTTATCTACAAATTATTTAAAATCATTTTACATTACACTTAAAATTAAATATTAAATTGCAGTGATATTAATATAAAGTAAAATGTATATTATATATCTGTAGCTATGAATAATTCACTTTTATAAATATTCAAATTATATATAGAGAGAATACTAATGATACAATTAAATGTATAATTAATAAATATTAAATAAAATATTAAATTATATAACTATTGTACTATGTAGTGTAATCTACTATATCTATTCAAGTTTATTTCAGATGTATTTTCACAGCTGTGGTTTAACATTGTGGATGGTGATATAGAGCTGTAAATGACAGAAATCACAGCTGTCTGGCCCTGCAGGAGAAGGTGCTTTGCTGATATGGAAAAACAAGTCGAACAAGAATGAGAATTTATTGCATACTGTGAGATGTTGTGACAGCTAAATAAAGGACATGCATAAATCAGTAGCAATTGGAAAAGTTGCAGTTCTTAACTCTTGTGGCAGGGCATGGATGTCTGCGTGCAATTATTTGAGTAGATGCACTGTGACCTCTCAATAAGATGTTAAGTTACTCTAGTAAAAAAAAAAAAAATTAAATAAAATACAATTCCAACAAAATGACATGGTGCTAAATAGGTGGCTTGTCTTGAGGACAGATGTGCATGAAATATTTGTTTGCATCATATTCTTGGGTGATATTGCATTGCAAGATTGAAATCTCTCTATTGTCATCAGATTAGGCTGGAGGATGGCCTGTCAAAAAATGGTAACAATAAAACAATGTAGTTGACATTCACAATAAAAATGTCAAAGAAAAGACATTCATAGCAGGACATTTGTTTTAGGACAGAAAGAACAGTCAACACTAAAATATATGAAGCACAGAAACAATATTTTGGACATCAACATGTTATGAATCTTTATGAAAAGCAGCCAGATTTACAATGTTAGTTTTATGTTCGCTCAGGCCTCAGTTTTATCAGCATTTCACACACACAGTAGAGACATAAGAAAATACCCCTTTTTTAAATAAATTGTATTAGTTTTACTGGACATGATGGGGCTAAAACTTCTCAGAGATTTGCACTGGGTCCTAATGCTAACCTAGCATCTCTGCTAACGTTTTAGACAAAGTAGAGTTAGCGTAGGCCATTAAGTGCATCGCCTGCAGCTAGCCATGCTAAGCTCTTGTGTGTTTACACAGATGGCATTCTGTCCTCCTCCATCGACTGCTCCTATAAATCCCACCGTAACAACTTCCCCTAAACGTAGCATTTGAAAAATTCCAAAAGCAACATGCACTTAGCATTTTAATAAGAGAATGGCTTGACTCGACACATATTGTCCAGTGTCCCAGTGTTTCCGATCCTTTCGTTCCGACCATCTGAGAATGTCTCTGTGTGAGAAGGACTGGAGGATAGCATTGAGAGATTTTGAGAAACGCAAACCATATGTAAGCAGAGATTTCTTCAGTACCCAGTGTCTGCTGTTTGTTTTCAGAAACTTCACAGTCAATGCACCCCTGAAACCTCAAGCCATGGAGAGTTTGTGTCAGGGTGTTATGTTCTCAGTGTATTACTTTGCTTTAAAGTAGCTACTGAAAAATATCACATTGCCGAATTTAATGTAACTGCACCACTGAAAATAACATTGATAAACAAAGGTAAATATGTCCTAATTTACCTGAATTGAAAGATATATTTCATTGAAAGAATTTCACTTTAAAAATGTGTGCTACTAATGAAACTTCTGTATTTCTTTATGTAAACAGTCTTCTGGTAACAATATTTATTTGCGGCTATACTTAACATTTATTGCATTACTTCTATTTAAAGGACCTCAGTTTAACCTTGATTTCTGCTTTTACAAGAAAACTGAGAAATAGTTTTGTGGGAATCAACATCATGCTACAAATGCATTAAGTAGATTAATACAACAAAGTAATGTTCAAAACAATTTGGAGAAAAAAGTGAAATATCAAATGCACAGGCATTTGCACAGCCAGAAATGTGTTCTTTTTCACCATACAATCAAAAAGTTATCAAAAAAAAAAAAAATGGTACAACAACACAAACTCAGAAAAAAATTGAAATTGTGAACAGAATGTTAACAGAGAAAACTCTTTTCTTGGTCCCTAAAACCTAAACTATGCCTCCAAAATTGTGGCTGTCTAGAGTTAGCTATAGCAGGGGTTGTAGCAAAACCACCCGTGATCAAGTAGTCATGTGTAAAAGGCTTCAGCTTCAGGCTGAGAATATTGTTTTCTTATCAATTATTCAGAATGTCTCAGATGGGAAGGTGGTAACAAAGGGAAATCAATGCTGAGAAATTGCCAGTGAATCAATGATGAAGAATTCTTCTTCATGGCCTCACATTTTTGCTCCTGATCTGTGGTTTACTGGCAGCTGACAAAACGCATTGTACATTATTTATAGACTCTTTGAATACCTATGATGCTCTCTCCCATGAGTATGTATAAAGCCTTATTTTTAACCTCAAAAGGTCAAAGGTTCACATAATAATGTAGATGAAGAATGCAAAAAAAGTCAGACAGTGTCATTTTGCAGGGAATTTAGAGAGACTACAGCAGTGTGACACCCATAACAAGCCCCCTAAAACATCTTAGCAAATTAGTCCATTTGGCTTCCACCCAGATCAAGACCCCTTACTGTCTGTCACCTGTGTAATTTCTCTCCAATTTGTGTTATGTGCTTCAAATTAATCACCATTGCAAAAATGTAAATAGGGAAGAGTGAAATGATATGATTGTGAAAGAGAGTGAGAGAGAGATGTCTGTCATCCTGGCTCTCAGGTAAATAATAAGGGATTAGGGTGCAGGTGAAAGAATTTTGAGTATGATGATGACAGATGATACGGACACAGGGCTGAGGAGGTCTCTCACAGGGACACACACCTGACTCAAGGGTAGGAGCCTAACTAAGACATGCAATGCAAAAACTGCACTGCCTTTTTGTGGCTTTATTGCATTTTTATAGAGCTATAAAGCATTTACAGTTTTTCAGTTCAGTTCTATTCTATTTATGTTTAAATTGACAGTGGCTTTCATAAAACTTGAAACCAGGAGGAACCATAAAAAAATAAAAAAAAAATAATTATATATTATTTTGCTTATGTGGTATTATATGATATTTGTTTATATAGGTGCTCAACAAACATTTCTTATTATCAATGTTGAAATCCGTTGCTTAATATTTTTTTCAGGATTTAATAAAAAGTTCAAATAATTTATTTGAAATAGAAATAACAATCACTGATCTATATAATGAATCTCTATTATAGATAATTGGTAACAATGTCCATATATATATATATATATATATATATATATTCTTTGAGGTCAAAGAATTCTTTGACCTCAAAGTTGACCTTGAATAGAAATATCAATCATGAAAAACCTTGATACTTCAAAGCAAAGATCTGAATGATCTGACAAAGTAAAGCTAAGAGTTCCTTGTAAGTTTTCTAATGATCACAAGAGACAATACAACACTGTCAATCCACACTGACTCCAATTCTGCATCCTCTTGATAATTGTTTGGATACATGTTTGTATATATCATGTGTTTGCATGTGTACCGTAATGTCTTTGTGTACATCTGAGGAGTACTCCACGCGGTGTCATACTCTGTCCCATGGGCCGACACTTGTCTCAGGTGTCTTCACTGACTTCCTTCATTGTCCAGCTCTAGAATAGGGTCTTTTGTCTACTGTTCTCTGTAGGTCATTTTGAGAAGCGCTTCTTAGTGTCTGCCATAATTTGGCCAGTTACCCGATCTGGGATGACTCCACCACCACGCCATTCATCTCATCATGGGACAGTGAGCAGGCAGTATCGGCCCTCTTAAATGCACCCAAGGGAGAGCTTGTAAAACTTTGTTGCTTAAATATTTAAATGGAAGTAATAGATGTCTAAAGAACCGCACCAAGAGTTATAATTTGACCTGAGAAGCAATTGTTATCAAGAGAAATTCGAAGACACCGGCTACAAATGAGCGGAAGAAACCATCTTATCTGAGGAGAGGACAGACGGGGGTGGAAGATATGAAGAGGAAGAAAGAAAAAGAGAAAGATAACAGTTAGCAATACTGGATGAAAACTCAAGAGAATTAAATACAGTCCAGGAACAGCTCCAGTTTCTCAAAGACATACAAAAGGAGCTACTGGATAGATTTTCCCTCAAGGTCAAAATGATTCATCCAAAGTTCATCTAAAAATGAAAAATCATTAATTCACCCTCATGTCATTCCAAACATGTATGACTTTCTTTCTTCTGTGAAACATAAAAGATTGTTTTTTTTTTAATGTTGCAAGTTTTTTTTGCGCCTGTTCGAAAGCCCAACATACAACATCTTTGACTTTCGCTGTACACAAGCAAAACATTTTTCAAAATATCATTTTTAGGTTTCACAGATGAAAGAAAGTCAAACAGGTTTGGAACAACATGAGGGTGAGTAAATGAATACCGAATTTTCATTTTTGCTTGAACTATGCCTTTTAACTCACACACAGACGCGACTCCCATTCTCCGTTTCATGGGTGCACTGATCAGCATGTCTCCGTGTCATCACACTTCAGTGAGCACTTTCAAGTGGTTACCTCGCCACACACACACATACGAGAGAGTTCAAACATGTATATCTGATACATAAGAACATGTAGAGGCCATAACCCATTGCTTTTCAACAATACTGTCTGAGACAGTCAGACTCGGGGTCAGATCTACAGTATATTAACATTACACATTCTTACAAAAGCTTTTATCTCTTCTATCTCACTCCCCCTCTTTTTTCTTATCTAATTAAGACATACAACACAAAAAGAGGGAAGGAAAAAAATGTCTTCCCTCTTGAGCTACACGGAGCAGGTCAAGGCAGAACTTTTAATAATTTGCAGATTTTCTCGACCTCCCCCCTCCTTCACTCTATAGTTTGGATCACAGTGATGCACAGAGACAGAAATATCAGAGGATCGGTTTTCCAACACGGCACACCCCAGCGAGTGAGCTGCTGCGGATAAAAGGTTCCCGAACCACCCGCTCATGCCTACCGCAGCGCATCCCTGACAGGCCTGGAAAAAGTGCACCCATTGTGTGGGCAATACCAGTCAGAGCTAATGGACAGTGACCAGAGACGCCCCCTCGGTGGGGCTGAGGTGGGAACGCTTGCCTGCTAGCATGGCGGAGATGCACATTCCTCCTCTTCACGAGCCTGTGTCATCCAGAAAGGCTTCACAATCAAAGGGCTTTCTGAGGACCACCATTTGCATTGAAGACCTGCTGGAGTCTCTTGTAAAATGTGCTACAAATGCCTGAAAATTAAGCAAATCACATGAGCAAATGTGTTGTCGTACTGAATATCAGCAGAACTGTGATTTGGCTGTAAACTGAGGCCACAGACACAATGTAATATTACTTTTACATAACAGATTGATATACACTACTGTTCAAAAGCTTAGGGTCAGTTAGATTTTTTTATAAATTCATACTTTTTTTCAGCAAGGATGCATTAAATTGGTCAAAAGTGACTTTTATTTCAAATAAATGGTGCCCTTTTTGACCTTTCTATTCATATATATCTCGAAAAACATATTTCAAAACAAATATTAAGCAGCAAAACTGTTTTCAAAATCAATAATAATAAGAACTGTTTCACCAAATCAATATATTTGCTGCTTTGAAATGCTATTTAATGTGATACACAGTTTTCTCTTTAGGTTTAAAGATTAATACAAGGTTGAAAAAATAAATAAATACGCTGTCAACAAACAGTTTTATACAATACAATTATACAATTATACCAGGGTTTCTCAAACTGGGTTTTCAGAATTTTGAAAAGCTGATTTAATTAATGATTTAAATAAAAATAAAAATTGTAAATTAAAATAAATGTATACATTTAAAAAAGTTATAAAAAAGAATAAATATTTTATTTGTTAACCTGCATGTCATGTGATCATTAACCAACATCAAAAAAACTTGAACATGCAAAATATGAAATATGTGGTCTTTATACATGAAAATATATAGTTACCTTTAAATTTTGGGAAAGGATCCCTCACAAAGTTTGGAATGCTGATCAGCCTATCAGATTTGAGGGCCAGAACTATATGTTGAATAATGTGTAGCAAATGACTCCTTGAGAATCTGCTGTTTGACCGAAGGAATTGATTTCTAAACATCTTGTGCCATTATGCTGAAATTCACTTTACATCAAGAAGCAGTGAGAGAACAGTAGACTCCACGGCAAATGTTTCATCTGTCCCTCTCTCTCTCCTGGTTTGGTATTCTGCTGAAGCGCCAGCATACAGGATTTGGTTTTCATCAAACCAGAAACCTCTTTTTCTTCTCTCCATCCAAAGAAGCCACATCCGCTCCTGTTCCTCTTTAACTTCTCAATGCTAGAGAGCATTGTGTGCTGAGAGCTCTGATAACTATTAAAACAAACAGATGCTAAGAATATTTTTGTCACAGTAAAAAATACTCACTGAAAACACAAGCGCTGTATAATGTGCTATAAATGTCTAAACATTACACAAATCACATGAGCAGATGTGCTGTTGTACTGAATATAAGCAGAACTGTGATTTGGGTGTACTCATAAGACAAAACTGCAAGCTTGAATTTGCTTTTATATAACAGTTTGATATATACTACATGTTTGGGGTTAGTATTATTATTATTATTATTATTATTATTTTTGCATATTTCTATGCAATGTCTCCTTGCCACTGTCACTCACGTTTATCTGGCAGAATGCTGAATTCTCTGTAAAGCTGCTTTGCAATGAATGAAATTTAATGCGAAACGCACAGCACAAATACACTTCAATCAAATTGAAAATGTTTCTCTTTAGGTTTACTGGATAGAACAAATGTAAAACTTATTTACCAGATGATATTTTGAATAGTTTATATATTGACAAAAATATAATAATTAATCAAATCATGAGAATGAACTAAATAACATGAACAAATGTGCTGTTGTACTGAATATCAGCACGACAATTATGAATATAATAATGCTTTTATATAACAGTTTGATATACACAACCATTCAAAGATTTGGAGTCAGTAAGTGTGTACTTTTTTTTAAAGATATTAATACTTTTATTCAGCAAGGATGCTTTAATAATTATTTTTTTTAGGTTAAAAGTTAGTGTATGGTAGGACATATTAGGAATTTCCAGGATGGTAGTTCATTGGTAGGAATTGTGTTTGATTGATATACTGTATACTACCATTGAAAAGTTTGGGGTCAGTAAGGTTTATTTTAAGATATTAATACTTTTATTCAACAAGGACTCATTAAATTGAACAAAGGTATAGGTGAAGTAGTATAAAACCTCTTTTTCTTCTCTCCATCCAGAAAGGCCACATCCGTTCCTGCTCATCTTCAAATGCTCAGTGTTGTTCCTTAGTATTCTGATAACTACTAAAACAAACAGACACTAAGAACACTTCTGTCTCAGTAAACAAATCCTCACTGAAAACGTAAGCGTTTCGAGGGCCTACCAAAAAACTGCAGTGTTTGCCTCAATTCTCACTCCCTGTGGTGATTCATGCTGTTTTTCTCTCACAGACAGACGGTGCCTCTCCTCTCTTGAGTCACCGATATGAGATGTGTGTCTGGCCCTATAGCGCCCTCGACCCCGTCCTGAACTCTGCCTACACCTCTCCTCAGTCTGAACTTCCCTCACAAAGGCGCACATTATTACCCCCGGTCCCCGAGCCTCATCCATGGAAACTCTGGGAATCAAACCTGGCATGAGGCAAGCTGAGACTTTTGCTGAACCTACTCACTTACATGTACGAGACACCAAAAGCACGAGGGGGTCAAGAATGTGCATCAAATCAGCCTCCCGCGGTACCTATGTCCCCACCTAAATCTTGAGGCTCCTCAGACTCCCACAAACCCCGCACCCTGCCAGCCCTCTCTGCCCTGAAGGCTCCTCCAGACCCCTCTCAGGAATTTCACATGGGGATCGGACCAGGCCCACAACTGAGAGGGGGATTTATGCCCTCAGTGTGTTCTCCATTGTCCAGAATGGGAACCCATGGAGCGTTGTGCCTGACTTTATGATTCTCCAACTCATCACTGGTTTTCTCGGCTGAGGTCAGAGGTTAAAGCATCATTAATGTACTGTAGGGCATATTAGGAATTCTATGAAGGTTATGTATTGGCATCAATGAAGAAACTTTTACATCCATGGAACCTTTCAATTGTACAAGAGGTTCTTTATAGTAGTAAAACGTTCCTTAGATAATTAAAAATTTTAAATGGTTCACACTAAGACTGGTTCTTTGCTAGAAAAAATTAAAAAATATTATTTTTTATAAATTTTCACTGATCATGGTTCTTCTATTATAATTTTGACTGTGAAAAACCTCTTTTGAAACCATGTAGTTTAGACCAGGAAATTGGCTTTGGATGAAGATGATGAGAAGAACCAAAAGACATTTCAGAAGTGTTCTCAGGAACGATCATGCAATATCGTGTAGAATATGAAGCAGTGATTTGAGCCATAACTCAGGTTAGTGAGCGGGCGGATGGGTCTCCAGAGGGGTCATGTCTGATAATGATGAGTTTTATGGCCTTTTGATTGAAGGCAAGATTCTCTTAATAGCATTAATTGTAACGCACACTCATCCTTCCCTATTGTGCTGCTGTTGGACATTGACGAGCATTTATGATTACACCTAATAAAATTACAAATTACAAATTAGATTACTACTTTTTTCAGTTGAAGGTGCAAACAGCCCTCAGTAAAATTTTGAATCATTAACATATCAGTCACTGAATACAAAATCGTGCATCTGCTGAAGAAAACCACTGAAAGCACAATCAATACTCTTGCCATAATTTCTTCATTTTGTTGTTTGGAAAAGTCGTTAGACATCAATACCCTTGAAATAAAGCCAGCAACCTCATTATATGGCAATACATTTTAAATAATGTCAGCAAAGCCATTATGATTCATATTATTTAATAAATATAAATAATATTTATTGTTGTTTTTCTTAATAAGATACTTTGTGTGCTGTGTAAGTAAAAGTTGGATTTTCTCTGGTAAAATGGAGAATATATAATTGTAATTATTATATTATAAAATCTATAAAAATCAATCTAATTAAAGGGAAGAAATACAAATCTAAATAATATTTAATATGTTTTTCCCCCCAAATTATATACGTGTACTGTTTATATAAATATTGTTTGATTTTGTCTGGTAAGAAAGGAACATAAAAAAAATAAATAAAATACAATAAAATAAAATTAAATATTGTGTCAGCAAACATCAACCATCTATATATTTTAACGTCAATCATCGTGTTGTCATGTTAACTGTAGTGCACAGGCTGAAATGTAGGGGGCAGTATTGAACTGAGAGAGGTTTTTATTTCCAAACTATGGGCTCTGATCTGCTGTGGATTGGTTTCTTTTCTCTGTAGCTACACTAGTGACATAACTTTGACTTACAGAGGTTGAACAGTTTGTGCTACAACATTGTGAAGTAGAAACCACAATTAAGATTTGAGAATATGCTCTGAATCACATAATGAAATACGCCTCACAGTATTATTTTAAGAGGCTATAATCATGCCAAGAATTAGTTTCATGAGAAGAAAACCTCTGACTTACATTAAATTAAAAAATTAAGCAGAAAAGAGTTCACTTTAGAAGTCATTCAAACAAGGGTTGTCGGCTGTAATGGTGTTGGTTTATATATTCTACTTTGTTAGTCATCTAAACCATCCAAACATGACAGCAGGTCAACACCAACTCATTATTGAATTCATTATTGGCAATACTTCACAATCACTAATCACTCAATTGCAAAAACTTCATAGAATGAGCTTTGGAGAGGCTTTGTTATATTCAGTGATATTACCATCAGAATATCAGAGTATAGTAGTAGTTAGAAATGTTCAAAATATCTCTCTTGGACAATCACAGAAGGTGATGTTGATGTAAATGGAGAGACAGCAGGAACAGAAGGTGTTTTCAGCCGCTGATATCTGCCATATTAGTCAACAGTATGTGGCAGGTTGTTGATCGTTCGGGACACATGCAGCGCTCCAAGTAACTCAGCCCAACTAGCTCTGACTGGGGAATGTTTTAATCATATCTGGTCCAATTACTGTAAAGTCCCGACTGGGATCTTGGCCTGAACTCCCAACACTTCCGTAAACACCATTCAGAGAAGTCTGACCATGTAATTCAATCCAGTATTTTAATAAGAGGAAAACTGTTAAATTAATTTAGCATCGTAAAATAGTAAGGAAACATTATTTTTGTTGACTTCAATTTCTCTCTTAATGATGTTTGGATTTTTTAAGATTATGCTAACTTTAAAAATATTTGATTATGCTGCAAATAATAAAAAAAGTAAATAAAACAGTATTTTAAATATGGACAAGTGTTCTTTTTGTTTCCAGTGACATTTTAAACATTTGCACTATTCATTTAGCAGATGCTTATCCAAAGTGACTTACAATTACACTTTTAATTGTAAGTTTTTCAGTGGATATTTATCAATATAAATATATCTGTATTTTGTTTAACCCTTTTCAGCTGTTCTTCTGAAGAATATATCTGTTATTCAAGTTAAATATATATTTTTCAGATTGTTATTTTACCTATTTTACCCATTGTAGGCCCATTTTACTTATTAAAAAAATAAATAAAACAATAATAAAAAAATAAAAAATAAATAAACTCAGCCCAAGACCTTTAACAAACAATAATACAATATATAATAAATTAAAATTATTATTATGTTTACATCCTGAAAATTATTTAAAAAGTAGCAAACTGGCGTAAAGCAGTACATTAAAGCATGTCATGGCATATGTGGATAAAAACAATGACTGTTCTCATGAAGAAAAGTTTCTTTCTTAATATTAATATTTTATTTATTTTTGTAAACAAATGACAAAATGTTATTTATTTATTTTGCTTGTTGCTCTGCTGGTGAGATTTGTTTTATTTAAGCCAAGAACCTTAATAAACATTAAAAATATGCAAATTACTTTTATTAAAGTTTTTATGTCAATATTTGCAAATACTACGCTACAACAACATCACAAGCAATCCAGTATCAAAGATTCCTCCTACATTCACAATATATCCCATAGATACTGTAGGTAAACAGGAACACTTTATTGATCCCTGAGGGTAAATTCAGGTGCAAAACCCAGCTGCAATATTGTTAAATGCACATGCAAAAAGCATACCACATAACTGTAACAGAAAACAAAACACACACACACACACACACTGCTCCATGGGGACTCAGATGCAGGTGGTAGCTGTCTGGTATCCTAGTGTGCCCCTTCGGCGGAGCCTCAGGCCAGTCTCTTCACCCTGTTTATTGTGCCTCTGCGAGTCAGCAAGATAAATGCAGAGCACAGCACACAGTAACAGCTAGCGCCTCTGAAGATGGATGCCCTGATTCAGAGCTCCCCCGCCATATGAGCCAATTTGTAAAGGACAATAAGTTTAAAAAGAAGTGAGGATCTCAAAGACAGCCATCCACACATACAGACTCAACTGTGCTTTTGAATTTTCTAAGAAATATCAGTCTCAAACAGTCGGGACAACATGAAAGTTCACAAGTGCTTTGTATCAGGACGCTTTTTCTGGTATTAGGACGATTACGTAGCCACAATCATTATTTCAAAAATTTGGCCTTATAACAGACAACAAAACAAAAGTGATGGTGTGTTGGAGATGCAGATAAACAAAAAAATTCCTCCGGCTCCGAGTCAACACACTAGATCCTTCCATACGCTGTCGCCGCTGCATTGTGTTTCAGAGGTGATATTTTTTAGAAGACTTTTTGTGCAACTGTAGTAACCACACATATTCCATTTAAAATTCTGCCTTGTAAAATACCAGACTATATAATTCAGACGCTAAGATGAAAAAAAAAAAGAGCCAACACTGTTTATTCCGAGCAGTTTTGATGATGTGTTAGGCATCCCACTTTAGAAACCTCCGCCCCAGCACCCTGAGCATGTGTGAGTGAGTGCACAACGTCTGCACAATCGGCCCAAAGAGTCAGTCGGTCGACCGGCCCGGCTGGACAGCCACTAATAGGAAGCAGGTCAGGATTGGGGTGGGAGTCAAGGAAAGGTCAGTCTGGGTTAACTATTAAAGATGAGTGCAAACTTATCCCTGTGGAAAAGACTGTTAGGAAAACATCAGCCTCTGCTATGCCAGCCTCCTAAAAGTGGGAGTATCCCTCTGTTAATTAATTCAAGACTGTGGGACCTGCTTTCTCTGCAGCTTTTCTCTCTCAGAGTTCAAACGCAAGACCAAGTGATTAGACACAGTCAATTTGAACCTGCAGCCAGACTCATGAAGTTCCCACAGCATTAGTGGAAAGGAAAAAAAAGTGAGGTTAAAGGAAAAACAATGAATTCATGAATTAGACTTTTTCAGATTCATATGAATAGTTATTGCTCTCATTTAATTCCTCTTTTTTCCCCATCCAGAAACCTTTATGAGGTACGACTATAACGTAAAAAAAAATTAATATATTGGAGAACTAACCCATAAAAAAATCCAACCTTACCATGCATTCACAGACAGATATTTCTTAAAAATAAATTAATTGATTTGATTATTATTATTATTCCACTACTACTCATTTTATTTATTTATTTATTTCTAAGAAGTATCTGTCTATGAATACATGGCCAGGTAGGATGTAATTGCATAATTATCAAAAAAAAAAATTCCCCAAGCGTGTTTTATTTATTATTATTCAATAAATATTCCATAAATATTTATAATCTGAAACATTTGTGCAGAAGAGATGGTCAAAAACTGGCGAAAAGTCTTAATTATTAATAGTATTAGGTCACATTTATTTATTTCTACCTGTCTATTAATACATAATCATGAATAAATATGCTAGTTTTATGGATTATTCTTTTAAAACACATATAACAAGAATTTTAACAAAGCTTTTGATTGCTCACACGTCATGGTTTTCATACAGTCTAAGAAATAAATACCCCCCCCCACCCCACCCACCACAGGACTACTGAAACAAGAACAATGAAAATTTATATGGTTAGCCATGAGGAAAATATGGTAATAAATTTATTATAGGTCTCTTGCTTGTGGATTTTCAGAAACACCGAGTAAGTTAGAAAAGCCACAGCCTGATAGACAGTGAAAGAGTAATATAAAAACAAAGACAGATGTGGAAGCACATTGTTTAGTTCGACAGAAGCCGTAGCAATGATGCGGATGTCTAGACATTTGTAATACGAAATACCGGCAGTGTCATTTCACCCTATTAAATTTAAGCCGTGTTTCAAAACATTATCTAGCTCAAAGCACAGTTACGGCAAATCTGAATCCAAACTATGATCTCAGCTTTAGCTGTTCCGCTCAACGGGACCAGGATATCCGATTTTTCCAAAACAAAAAGTGGTTACCTAAATCATGTGGATTAAGTGGCAATGAGGTATATAAATACAATAGAGTACAAAGCCTGACAGCACAGATGCAGCTGGATCACAACATTCTATCATCTGAGACCATTTAAAAATTGCAAATGAACAAATAAACAAATAGAAATATCTCCGATATTAAGTCATTTAAAACATTCCACCCACCAATGCCATCACAGACATACACCTGCTAGTCGGCCCTTGATCTCTGTCACCTCTCCTAGCAGACTTAAAGAGGAGCGTGCAATGCTGTTAACTGAGCCGCTCCTCCCTTTCTCCTCCCAGCTTTTTGTACTAATGATGGAGTGCTTTCTGTCCTCCAGCTGTCACCCATCCGCTGTGACACTCTGACACGTGCATACACAATCTTCAGACAAGCCCTCAGTGCTGTACATTTATCAACAAATGAGAATTTTGTGCATGCTGCAATTGATTATTTTAACTGGTGGTCATGGCATACACAAATTCATGAAATAACAGTGGCTGCATGGCCAGTGAATACACTGAGTCTGTCATTTGAGAATTTCATGTTGTGCGTCTTCACTGAGTGTTGCCTAGCCACACTCTTAGCATAAATGGTTTGTGGTTTAAAGACAAAAAACAAACTAAGAAACGAAGCTGAAGGTAATCGCCAGGATACACAGCATGGGACAGGAATGTTCTCCTGACATATAGACAAGGTTAATGCAAATAAAAGGACTGATCTAGTGCTATAGATTTTTTACCAAATCATGCAAGCAATTCGATGATGTAGGCATTTGAGAGTGAGAAACCAAAAATGGCAATTCTGTCATGGATTTCATGTTGTTCTAAACCGAATGACTTTATTTCTTCTATGGAGCATAAAAGGTAGAATATCCTGAAGAATATCCTTGACACTATTTTTATTACAATGAATATGAATGGAGATTTAGCAGTCAGCCCTAAAAGTACACCATAAAAGTATATGGCACATATGTTCACTATTCTTAAATTCTATTTTTAAGCCATACATCTCAATTGAAATATTATTTGTTATAAGTTTAAACTTTACTAGCACCCTTTAGCACATTCACGAGAGTTCATTAAAGCAGCAGTGTCCCATTTCTGAACAAACTGGTAAATTAGATCTTCTCAGTGATTCAGTTTACAGAACCATTATGAATGATACATTTATGAATCAGACTGAGCCCGTCCTTAATTTTTACTCACAGACTTGTACATGAGTTTTTATATTTTTTTATCAAAAACTATAATAAAAATAAGTTTATGTTGTACATATGTCATGGTTGGTAAACCGTGATCTCTGGGTTTTGCACTTTGTGGGTGAAGTCTGTGTGTTACGCATCAGCACTGATTAGTTTGTGGGCGTCTCCATTATTTGTCATCAGCAACAGCTGTCACTCATTACTCATCCCTATATATTGGCTTGTCTAGCGTCTTGTGTTCGTGAGAGCGTTGTTTCATGTTTGTGACCTATGCTTTGCTTTCTTGTGTGTTTCTGCGTTGGATGTCCGTGTCTCCCCGGAACCCCGTCCACTCTACACAACCCACCACCAAGCAACACCACTTACCTTCGGCTCGCTTCCCCGCAGTTCCTGTGTCACCCTTTCCTGCTGCCAACTCACCTCCGTCTTCCGGATTTGTCAGTCATCACCACCATCTTGGACTGTGTATTCCTCCCAGCGTTATTTGTGTCTCAGTATTGTATTGTTTCATTGTCTTCATTAAATATCATTAATCTCGCACTTGCTTCCTGACACTCCTTCACCCAGTCGTTGCAGAACGCTCTCACCCAACATGGAAGCAGCGAGCACCACTTCACTGTCTGAATTCCTTCACCACAGCGTCAACCGCATGGATCAGCAGCAGGAGAGCATCATGAACACCGGACGCGCGATTCAAGCGCTGGTAACACAGGTGTCCGAGCTCACCCAGCAGATTCATCAACTCACCTCGCCCACTGCGCCCACCGCACCGCCTGCGCCGCCCGTCCCCCGGGAGACCTCCCAGGACCACTTCCGGCCAGAGCCGCGACTTCCGGCGCCAGAGAGTTACTCCGGTGAGCCAAACTTTTGCAAGACATTCCTTAACAAATGTTCCATGCATTTTGCATTGCAGCCCCGCACCTTCGTGACAGAGGAGTGCAAGGTTGCGTTTGCTCTTACCCTACTCTCTGGCAGGGCCGCTTTATGGGGGACGGCGGTGTGGGAGAATCAACATCCGTGTTGCACCTCGTTCCACTCCCTCTCCGAAGAAATGAAACGGGTGGTTGATCGAGCCGTGGCCGGCAGGGAGGCAGCTCACCAGCTCTCAGACCTCAAACAAGGAACATCATCGGTGGCGGACTATTCCATTCAGTTCCGCACCCTGGCGGCCGCGTGCCAGTGGAACGAGGCGGCGCAGTGGGATCGATTCCTGCATGGGCTGGCTGACCGTGTTCAGAAGGAGATCTACCTCCTCGAGCTGCCCCCAACGCTCAACGGCCTAATCGACCTGGCACTCCGGGTGGATGCTCGGATTAACCGCCTGGGTAGAAAAGTCAGTTCTACACGCCATTACATCTCTCCGGAAAGGGGCCACTCGAGTCGAGAGAACATGGTCAGTCCCGTCTACGATCACGAACCCATGCAGGTGGGTAGAGCTCGGCTTTCCCGGAGGGAGAGAGAGCAGCGGAGGTCCCAAGGACTATGTTTATATTGCGGTGGCTCGGAGCATTCCATCCATTCATGCCCGGTAAGAGAGCCAGCCCGGTAGTAAGTTTGAGGCTACTATCGGGTGGGATCTCCGCCGGGAAGTCCTCAACCACATCATCGACTCTCCTTCCGGTGAAACTTCAGTGGGAGAACCACACTCGCGACTGTCACGCCCTTCTGGACTCTGGGGCCGAAGGTAATTTCATTGACTCTCTCCTTGCACGTCACTTGAACCTTCCTGTCCTTCCTGTGTCTCATCCCATCCATGTCACCGCACTCAATGGCCAGGAACTGCCACACGTCACCCTCTACACTGAACCCATCACTCTGCTCACCTCAGGCAACCACAGTGAAACCATATCCTTTTACCTCATGGACTCCCCTGTAGCTCCCATTGTTTTAGGTCACCCCTGGTTAATCAAACATAATCCACGAGTGGATTGGGGTTCCAACACAGTCACCTTGTGGAGTGAAAGTTGTCATGAGTCTTGTCTGGTATCTGCTTGTCCTGTTGTGCCTGTTTCTGTCTTTCAGAAAGAGACCATGGTGTTATCAAACGTGCCTGCAGAGTACTTGGACCTGAAGGAGGTGTTCAGTAAGTCCCATGCTGTTTCTCTTCCTCCGCATCGTCCCTACGACTGTGCTATAGATTTAGTGCCAGGTAAGTCTCCGCCTTAAGGCAAACTTTACTCTCTTTCTATTCCGGAGAGGGAGGCCATGGAGAAATACATTTCTGATTCCTTGGCATCGAGGTTCATCCGCCCTTACTCTTCTCCAGTGGGGGCGGGATTCTTTTTTGTGGGTAAGAAGGATGGTTCTCTGCGACCTTGTATTGACTACCGAGAGCTGAACAACATCACGATAAAGAACACCTATCCGTTACCGTTGATGTCTTCAGCTTTCGAGAGGTTACAGGGAGCATCCGTATTCACAAAATTGGATTTACGTAACGCTTATCATTTGGTCCACATCAGGAAGGGGGATGAATGGAAAACCGCCTTTAACACCCCTAGAAGGCACTTTGAATATTTGGTGATGGCGTTCGGGCTCTCCAACTCGCCAGGGGTTTTCCAAGCACTCGTTAATGATGTGTTGAGAGACATGGTAGATCAGTTTATATATGTTTACCTGGATGACATACTGATTATTCCTTCATCTCTCCAGGAACATGTTCAACACGTCAGACGAGTGCTCCAGAGAGTACTCGAGAATGGGCTTTTTGTCAAGGCGGAGAAATGCGTATTCCATGCACAGTCTGTCCCCTTCCTAGGGTATATCGTCTCATCCGAGGGAATACGTATGGATCCTGACAAAGTTAAGGCTGTGATAGATTGGCCATCTCCAGATTCCCGTAAGGCACTACAGCGGTTTCTGGGGTTCGCCAATTTCTATCGACGTTTCATTCGTAATTTCAGCCAACTAGTCTCACCTCTGATGGCCTTGACCTCCCCCAGTACTCTGTTCAGGTGGTCAGATGCAGCCGAAACTGCATTTACCAACCTCAAGAGCCACTTCGTTTCGGCTCCCATCCTTGTAGCCCCTGATCCCACATGGCAGTTCGTGGTGGAGGTCGACGCATCAGAGGTGGGGGTAGGAGCAGTTCCTTCCCAACGTGCTGCCTCGGACGATAAGATGCACCCCTGCAATTATGACATTGGTAACAGAGAATTGTTGGCTGTCAAATTAGCTTTAGAGGAGTGGTGTCACTGGTTGGAAGGTTCAGGGGTACCTTTCATTGTTTGGACCGATTACAAGAATTTAGAGTACATTAGAACTGCCAAAAGACTCAAGACTCAGGCATGTTCGGTGGGCACTTTTTTTTCTGTCGTTTTGATTTTACTCTGTCGTACCGCCCGGGTTCCAAAAATGTCAAACCCGATTCTTTGTCACGTCTTTTTGACTCCCGAGTGTATTTTACCTGAGAAGATAGTCATCTCAGCACTCGTATGGGAGGTCGAATCGAGGGTCAAGACGGCCTTAGAAGGGGTAACGCCTCCGCCCGGTTGCCCACCGAATCGTTTATTTGTGCCGGAAGAGTTACGGTCCGAAGTTATTCAGTGGGGTCACTGCTCTAACGTTGCTTTTCATCCAGGGATAAGCCGAACCAAAGGGATAGTTAAACAACGATTCTGGTGGCCACTTATGGCTCGTGATGTCCACGATTTTGTTTTGGCTTGCTCAGTTTGCGCCAGTGGTGAGTCGTCTAACCGGCCTCCTGATGGGCTTCTTCAACCGCTGTCTGTCCCTTCGAGACCCTGGTCACATATCGCACTAGATTTTGTTACCGCCCTCCCACCCTCTAATGGCATGACGGCTGTTTTGACCGTAGTGGACCGGTTGTCGAAGGCGGCACATTTCATTCCCTTGCCCAAATTACCTACAGCCAAGGAGACAGCGGTCACTGTCCTAGATCACGTCTTTCGGTTACATGGCCTCCCGGTAGACGTGGTTTCTGACAGGGGATCCCAATTCATATCCAAATTTTGGAAAGAATTTTGTAAATTGCTAGAAGCGATGGTTAGTCTGTCTTCGGGTTATCATCCCCAGAGTAACGGGCAGTCTGAGCGAGCCAACCAAGATTTAGAGAGGACGTTGCGATGTTTGGTCTCCAAGAATCCTTCTTCCTTGAGCCAACAACTCTCTATGGTGGAGTACGCTCACAATTCGTTACCAGTGTCAGCCACGGGCCTCTCTCCGTTTCAGTGCAGCTTAGGTTACCAGCCACCAGCTTTTCCTAGCCTGGAATCTGAAGTCGCGGTCCCCTCTGCTCAAGCATTTGTCCAGGGGTGCCACCACACCTGGACCAGAGCCCCCGAGACTCTGCTCCGGATGAGGGAGCGCACTAAGGCCAAGGCCGATCGCCACCGGTCAAAGCCTCCCGTTTACAACGTTGGTCAAAAAGTGTGGCTTTCTACGTCAGCACTGATTAGTTTGTGGGTGTCTCCGTTAATTGTCATCAGCAACAGCTTTCACTCATTACTCATCCCTATATATTGGCTTGTCTAGCGTCTTGTGTTCATGAGAGCGTTGTTTCATGTTTGTGACCTATGCTTTGCTTTCTTGTGTGTTTCTGCGTTGGATGTCCGTGTCTCCCCGGAACCCCGTCCACTCTATGCAACCCACCACCAAGCAACACCACTTACCTTCGACTCGCTTCCCTGCAGTTCCTGTGTCACCCTCTCCTGCTGCCAACTCAGCTCCGCCTTCCGGATTTGTCATTCATCACCACCATCTTGGACTGTGCATTCCTCCCAGCGTTATTTGTGTCTCAGTATTGTATTGTTTCTTTGTCTTCATTAAATATCATTAATCTCGCACTTGCTTCGTTACAACATATTACCGGAGTAGGCTTTATAAGAATATACACAATTTAACACTTTATCAACAATTAATAGCAATTAATTAATTGTGCTGCTTGCTGTTTTTTGACTGTGAAATTTACAAGCAATTGCTGAGAGAAAATTATTGAAAAATAAATCACTACACCAATCCAACACCAGTTTTTTCGTGCAGTTTTTTTATGCTTGTGTGTGTGTAGATCGAAGGTTTCAGTTCTTATCAATTGTAATTGCAAAGAGTGACCTTTTCTGTCTCACAGAAAACAAACATTTATACAGGTTAGACAAAAATGACTTGGAGTAAATTATGAACTTTTGTGAATGAACTTTTAGTGTATGCCCTTGTTAGCTGTTTTTTGTCAGTCTATCAGCACTCAAAAGCACAAAAAGTGTTGCAACCAATGTCTGTTGAGGAATCCCTCATCGCATGAAGCCCATTGGGCATTGGGCCTCTGTAACGTGAGTGGCAAGTGCATTTTCTGAATTGATTAGTTTATTTATTTTAGAGTGTAATTCCCTGTTGAGATCATTAACAGCTTGATATTGATGTTAGCTCCTACTGAAACACACTTACTCTCTGGGCATCACTCATTAATTCAATTAGGACCATATAACATCATCTGTAGGGGCAAGCTGTGTCATAACCACTAAAGATGGCTGTCACCTGTTTGGAGACAAGTAGATAAATTATGAATTGTTCACTTAATTTCATTAAGTTGAGCAATTATCTATTAATAGAGCTCTGTTCCAATTGCTGTCGCTCTGCAATCATGCCATGTTCAGTACCAAGATTTTATTTTGTTAGGGTCAAGTTATAATTCTATAGGATTGCCAAGTCTACAGTATTCCTGTGGAATTGGGCTACTTTTAAACTGCTCCCGCGGGTTGTTTTTTCCCTCTGCAGGTTCAAGGTTTGACATACTACATAAATTAAATTTACTGAAATGCTTGTATTACAATAATTCTCCCATTTTACACTGAACAAAATTATAAATGCAACACTTTTGTTTTTGCCCCCATTTCTCATGAGCTGAACTCAAAGATCTAAGACTTTTTCTATGTACAGAAAAGGCCTATTTCTCTCAAATATTGTTAAAAGATCTGTGTAAATCTGTGTTAGTGAGCACTTCTCCTTTGCTGAGATAATCCATCAAGCTCACAAGGTGATAGCATGATTATTGCACAGGTGTGCCTTAGGCTGGCCACAATAAAAGCCACTCTAAAATGTGCAGTTTTATCACACAGCACAATGCCATAGATGTCGCAAGTATTGAATGTACAGGAATGTAGGAATGTCCACCAGAGCTGTTGCCTTTGAGTTGAATGTTCATCTCTCTACCATAAGCCATCTCCAAAGGCGTTTCAGAGAATTTGGCAGTACATCCAAGTGGCCTCACAACTGCAGACCACATGTAACCACACCAGCCCAGGACCTCCACATCCAGCATCTGCACCTTCAAGATCATCTGAGATCAGCAACCCGGACAGCTGCTGCAACAATCGGTTAACATAACCAAATAATTTCTGTCAGAAACCGTCTCAGGGAAGCTCATCTGCATGCTCATTGACCTTATCGGTGTCTCGACCTGACTGCAGTTCATCGTCATAACCGACTTGAGTGGGCAAAAGCTCACATCCGATGGCGTCTGGCACCTTGGAGAGGTGTTCTTTTCATGGATGGTTTTCACTGTACAGGGCAGATGGCAGATAGCGTGTGTGGCATTGTGTGGGTGAGCAGTTTGCTAATGTCAGCATTGTGGATCGAGTGGCCCATGGTGGCAGTGGGGTTATGGTATGGGCAGGCGTATGTTATGGACAACGAACACAGGTGCATTTTATTGATGGCATTTTGAATGCAATAAAATGTCACAGTAAAATGTCACATTTTAGAGCGGCCTTTTATTGTGGCCAGCCTAAGGCACACCTGTGCAATTATCATGTTGTCTAATCAGCATCTTGATATGCCACACATGTGAGGTGGATGGATTATCTCAGCAAAGAAGAAGTGCTCACTAACACAGATTTAGACCGATTTGTGAAACAATATTTGAGAGGAATAGACATTTTGTGTACATAGAAAAAGTCTTAGATCTCTGAGTTCAGCTCATGAAAAATGGGGGCAAAAACAAACGTGTTGCATTTATTTTTGTTCAGTGTACGTTCGACCAAAGATGAAACTTTGCTCGATGATGAGACAGAGTAAGAAGATTTTGTGAGGAAGAAGCACTGGAATTGTGAGCTCCATCATGAAAACACATTGATTTACTACTAGCCTATACCATGATTTTCAAATTAAAATTGTGTGTGTTGCATAACAGTGACTGTAAAATATCTATTTTAGGTATGTGAGTGGCATATATTGAGAGTTTCGATGTTTTGTCTATGGTCACTGGCTTAGTTTTGTTACTTAGATCTGGCAACCCAGGTTAAATTACGTTTCTTGCTAAACTTTCACCATTTTATATATTGTTTTAGTGTTAATTAACATTGTGAGAAACAAAATACAAATGGCTGCAGGCCACACAATTCATTTGAGAGCATCACATTTTCTGCCAATTTCAACAAAATGCCGGTTTTTGCAATACTATCACATCCGCTGCCATGCCCTATCAGAAAGACAAGTCCTCTAAAGGCTCTAGAAAACTACACGAGAGTGAACTCAGTGTTCCCAGAGGCATCAGAAGACAAGAACTGACCTGCAGTTCCTTTCAAGCTCCCAGCCACCGGGCAAGCAGTTTGTGGACAGCTGTCTTTGGCTCCAGGCGAGCGAGTTCTCATTCCAGCATGGTTCACAACTCAGCTCTCTTTCAGGGCTTGTAGATTTCGCCCGGTTTCCTCAACCTGCTCCTGAAGGCCTTTGTCAAAGTATTATTTTCTGCTACGTGAAACATAGCGGGCCGATCCAGGCGTATCAGTTCCGTTCAGGATTGACAGCAGCTGCCAAGTGGATCAGAGTTTGGATTTAGGGTAATAACAAATGTGTTGTAATGATTTTGAACACACAGCTCTCTTGTGTCGGTTTCGGTTGCCGTTTGTGATGATGGTTGGAAGCTGTGGAAAAGCCATTCCACACATGATTGATTTACAACTTGGATGCTTATGTTACACTAAATCTAAGTTGAGTGAAAATGAACAGGTCAAGACTATAAAGCAGGCTAAGGAAGCGACTGACGATTTCCTTCAATAGCTCTATGAATTTAATAGAAGGCACTTTCTGACTCCTCTGCTCATTAATAAATCTAAGCATGAAGTTCAGGAAATCCATAAAGAGCCCATATTTGTAAAACAAAGTTTAGTGAAGCTTGAATCATCAAACTAACATTAACCCAAATTTGAAATACAGGCATCGAGGGGCAATTTAACATAAAAGCCATTCATCTTAATGTATGGCAGCTCACTGTGGCTGGCGCTCAACGTAAGCACATTAACCCTTCCTTTTCAGCAGAGGAAGTGCACAGTGGCATTCAGGGGTAGGAGGGTACACTGACTTTGATGACAAATGAGGAGAAGGAGGAGGGAAAGGGAAGTGAACGTCTGTTGCGACCCATGCACCACACTGAAGCTTTGAAATAAAAACTGTCTGCACACGTACACATACAGAAGTCAATGAATATACACACACATGTATGTCAACGCAAATATGGCCTGACATGCACTCTTAGTACCACAGATGGATGAGGCCTCTACTTATCGTGTCAACACGTGAGGCAGTGGACTTGCTTACACAAGGCTCAGGGTAGAGGGCAAAGCCTGGCCGTGGATGATGGCAGCCACGCTCTCCTCAGCCTCCACCAACGAACACTGAGCCTCTGTGTTCTGATCACTCAAGATGGTTACAGTTTGAATGGGTGGGATGTGTGTGTGAATGAATGGAGGAAAGCTGCTGGTAGTCACTCTGTCAACTGTTCTGCTGGCTAGGGCACAACATACCACAATCAAATCATTTCGAAAGATTATCCAATTGCAACTTTTTTTTTTCGTTTAACTATTATATATATATATATATATATATATATATATATATATATATATATATATATATATATATATATATATGTATATATTTTTTTTTTTTGTCATAGGATATGATAGGAATAAGTGCACCGATCTCTTTTCTTTTCAACTCATGAAACAAGCAGCAATCCTGCATTTTCTTAATTTTTTTTATCAGCATTTTTTTTTACTCAGCAATGATTCTTTAATCAAAAGTGATAGCAAATACTCTACTTATTTACAAATAATGTATATTTCAAATAAATTCTGTACTACCCATTAAGCATCCTGAAAAAAAAGATCACATTTCCACAAAAATGATACACAAATAAAATTATATTTTATTTTAACTAATATAATTATAACTGAAATATGCACAAATTATTCTAAAATTGGATCAATATTGTCATGTTCAAATCGTACGAAAAATCAGCTCGGTTTGGAAAATAATTGTTTGATCAAACAATATGCCAGAAAGGGCATGAGAGCTCTATTTTTTTCAGTTCATTTAAAAATCCATCTTTATTACTGCAGACGAAAGGACAATTTGCTGTTGGCAAATTCAACAATTAACCTTACCAGTCTGACCCAATGTATAAAAGGTCCCCATTCACAAATGGCCTGATGGTTAATAATTAACACTTTAGAGCCCAGACTGGAAATCTATATTCACAGAGCTTTTGAAAAGGATTGGAAACTGTGCCTGTTAGTTTTTGGTTTATACAAGTAATTTAGAAAATGTATAGAACATCTGCCAATACAAAACTAGAGAACATGGAGGTGGATATACTTATCCATTCATCACAAAATGTCAGGGTCAGAAAGGGTCAGGCACCTCTAATTTGGGTAATAATTCTTGGTATCAGTGTGAAAACAGAAAGAACTGTAGACTAAAGTTAAGCATTACTTCAGTTTCAGAAAAAAAACACATTATCACATTAATCAAATGTGACAGTACACTTACTGTATACTGAACAATATAAATGCTCTTCTTTTGAACTTTTTTTAATCAAAGAATCCTGAAAAAAATGTATCACAGTTTCCACAAAAATATTATGCAGCACAACTGTTTTCAACAAATAATACAAAATGGTACTTGAGCAGCAATTCGGCATATTAGAATGATTAACGATGGATTGTGCGAAGAATGGAGTAATGATGCGGAAAATTCAGCTTTACCATCACAGGAATAAATTACATAAAATAGAGAGAAAAAAAGACTTCACAATATTACTGTTTTACTGTACTTTTTATTAAATTAATTCAGCCTTGGTGAATATGGGACTTCTTTAAAGAAAATAAAAAAAATAATACATTTGTACAGACCCCAATCTTTTGAACAGTAATGTACATTTTCATTTAAAAAATATTTCACGTGAAAGAAAAGTTATTTTACTTAGTGCATTCATTCCCTTGTATCACACCAAAATCAAAGCAACATAATTGCACTGATGAACTGACATAGACGCTGACCGTATCTCACCGTATCTCTCACCGGAGGTCAGCCCGGGTCAAGCGGTGACATGTTAGGGCCCTCTGTTTTTCACCCTGTGAAAACAAGTTATTATCAGGTCAATCATTCTGGGTCAGCATGCCACACTAGTCCCCAAGCCTGCTCGGTTGTCATTTAGTTTGCTCAGTTAAAGAAGCATTTAATAGCCCGGCCGAGGAGGTGGAGGCTAAGCATAGCTCCATAGGGAAGGCAAGGTAGCTTAAATAATTGAGAAGTCAGCAGATTGGATTTTGGCAGATTCATTGTTTTGCATTGATTGTGTGGAGTTAATCCTGTTTACTGTCTGGTCTGAACATTACCCAGAGGTCATCTCGCTGGGAATACCACTCCCAGCGCTTGGTCATGTGACTATTGATGCGGTAAAAATGGAAGACTCAATCCAACCTTCAAAAAAAGGGGTTTGTTTTCATTCCAGGTGTGCTGTCCATCTAGCAATCTGTTTTGGCAGCATGAATACACAAAAAATCCATAAGGAGCATTTAGTGATACAATAAAAGGTGTAATGCAATACAAAGATTCTTTTAAAATTCCTCACTTTGGCACATAAATTCCTTACAAGAAAAACAGCAGTCTAAAATAAGTGTACTGTACTGTATATACTAAATAAATAAATATAAGAGAGAGCCTTTCAGTTATCACAACAAGAATAAATATCAAGAGCATATTGTGGCGGGGGGGAGGGGTTGCGTTTTTTAGCGAAGTCTGCAGCGGGAGAGAGAATCAGGAGATGAGCGGTAAGTGAGTGGTTTGGGCAAAAACTATCAACACCTGTCTCTTGTTTCAGTAATTGGCGCGGAGAGAGTATAAAACGCCAGGAGAGACAGAAGCAGTCGAGAGAGAGACGGACTGCTGACGCGAACCGGAAACGGAACCGGAACGAGTAACCCGGAAGTGTTGTGCGATCGTGTCTGTGTTGATGTCAGAGTAAAAGTCACCACTGGTGTTTAAAAATTTGAGTTTGAATTTGAGTTAATAAATTCATCAGCAGTCCAGCAGACCCCTTTGTCCTCTTCCTTTCCTCTCACAAACTAACTACACTGGTGCCGAAACCCGGGAAAGGAAGAAGGAGTGCCGCCGCTATGCAGAGTCCCTCCTCTACGCCATTTGCGGACGTTATTTCATCCCTCGAGGCCCTACATCAGGAGCAACACCAGGCCCTGCTGGACTTGAGAACGGATCAGGAGCGGCAATTCCACGCCATCCTTCAAGCCCAGCAGGAGGACCGCGAGAGGTTCTGGAGCTGCATCGACCGTGGTGCTGGAGCAATTCATCGCTCGGTTACCGAAGAAAACAGCCGAGTGGGTCCAGTGCCACCATTCCACGTCACTGGACTCGGCCATCCATCTAGCAGAGGACCACATGGTGGCATGCCCAGGGGTTGGCGAACCCTTAACATCTCTCTCTCCCACTCCCTCTCCTCTCCTTCTCTCTCTCGACCTGTCCCTCTCCCTAGGTCCCATCCACCCGGCCCTCCTCGTGTCCGGCCCCGGGGGCAGGGCGGGATTGACTAAGGGCATTACGTGAATCCAAGGGCCCCACCCAGGGGGGTGAGGTCTGGGCTGGCCTGTTGGCGTTGCGGGGACCCGGAGAATTTCGTGGACAGGTGTTTAGTGATGGAGGTGGGGACGATGATCCGGGTCCCGGATGTCCCACAGGCCACCCCCGGTCAGGCTGGCGAGTACCAAATACCTGTGAGTATCAAGGGGGGTACATATCCGGCCTTGGTGGATTCAGGATGTAACCAAACCTCAATCCAAGCCTGATTCAACCGAGGGCATTGGATACAAGCCGCGTGGTTAAGGTGCGGTGTGTACACGGGGATGTGGTGGAGTATCCAGTGGTCCCAATTGTTATTCAATTCCGGGGACAAAAGCATAGTGTGGAGGTGGCGATTAGTCCCCACCTCCGGCATCCAATAATTTTGGGAACAAAATGGCCCGAGTTTACGGTTTTATTGTGGTCGTTATGTGTGGATGCCTCTTGGGGAAATAAGGCACGGAAGGAGGCCGGCGGGTGCAGGTGGGAGAAACTGAGCCAGGACCGCTGGGTTCTCCTTCAGAGGAACCGAGCGAAATTGGGAGACTTATTCTCTCGGAGCGTGATGACTTTCCTCTGGAGCAGTCTCAGGATGAGACATTTAAACACACATTTCAACAGGTCCGCTCCATCGATGGCCAGCCTCTCCAACCTGCCCACCCGCTCACCTATCCGTATTTTGCCATTTTAAGAGATCGGTTGTATCGAGTGACCCAAGACGCTCGGACAAAAGTGAATACAACCCAGTTGTTGATTCCGAAGAGCCGCAGGGAAATGCTTTTCCATGCGGCTCATTCTAATCCTATGACGGGCCCATTTGGGACAAGCAGAAAACAATGAATCGCCTCATGACCCGTTTCTTTTGGCCGGGCATTCACGACAACATGCACAGGTGGTGCGCGTCTTGTCCGGATTGTCAGTTGGTGAACCCACCGGCCGCCCCAAAAGCGCCTTTGCGCCCTCTTCCCTTAATGCAGGTCCCCTTCGAGAGAATTGGTATGGACCTCATCGGGCCATTAGAGCGATCTGCACGGGGGCATCGCTTTGCATTAGTCATAGTTGACTATGCAGCACGATATCCTGAAGCAGTGGCCCTCCACAACATTTCCACTAAGAGTGTTGCGGATGCCCTGTTTCATCTTATCTCCCGGGTGGGGGTTCCGAAAGAGATCCTCACCGATCAGGGCACGGCGTTTATGTCACGTACGCTACACGAACTGTACGGACTATTGGGCATTAAATTGATTGAACTAGCGTCTATCACCCACAGAACGACGGCCTGGTCGAACGGTTTAATCGCACACTTAAATCCATGATCCGTAAATTCGCTCTAGAAGACTCCAAGAATTGGGATAGGTGGCTAGAGCCCTTGTTATTCGCTGTGCGAGAGGTCCCACAAGCCTCCACGGGGTTTTCCCCCTTTGAGCTTCTCTATGGATGCCAGCCCCGAGGGGTGCTGGATGTACTGAGAGAAACTTCCATCTCAGGGCAAAAATGAAATTCAGTATGTGCTGGACTTGAGAACAAAACTCCACACGTTGGGGCGGCTATCAATGGAGAATTTGTTACAAGCCCAGGACCGCCAGAGCCAGCTGTATAACAGGGGAACTAGATTACGCAAATTTGCACTGGGAGAGAAAGTACTTGTATTGCTCCCAACGTCGAGCTCTAAATTAATGGTGTGGCATAAAGTGGCAGGGACAATTTGAGGTTGCACGACAAGTCGGAGATCTCGATTATGAGGTAATACGATCCGATAGGAACGGGGCCCGTCAGATCTTTCACCTCAACCTCCTAAAAAAATGGAATGAGGCGGAATCAGTGATGTTGGCAATGGTGATTGGCGGGGAGGATGATCTCGGACCAGAGGCGAATGTCAAACCACAATCCCTCGCCCTGGCACCAGGGGGAGATCACCTCTCGCCGTCCCAACTCACTGATTTAACGAAATTACAGGCAGAGTTTGCCGACGTCTTCTCACCCCTACCAGGCCGTACTTACCTGATTCAGCACCATATCGAGACCGAGCCGGGCGTGGTAGTTCGCAGCCGGCCGTATCGCTTACCTGAGCACAAGAAAAAGGTAGTTCAGGCTGAATTAGGCACAATGCTTGACATGGGGGTAATAGAAGAATCCAATAGTAACTGGGCGAGCCCGATAGTTTTAGTTCCGAAAATGGACGGCTCAGTCCGGTTCTGTGTGGATTACCGCAAGGTGAATGCTGTGTCGGAATTCGACGCGTATCCAATGCAACGGGTTGACGAGTTGCTTGATCGGCTAGGCACGGCTCATTTTTATTTGACATTGGACTTAACAAAGGGTTATTGGCAGATCCCCTTGTCTCCATTATCCAAAGAAAAGACAGCTTTCACAACGCCGTTTGGATTACACCAGTTTGTTACCCTTCCATTTGGGTTGTTCGGGGCACCGGCTACCTTTCAGCGCCTCATGGATAAGATTCTGCGGCCCCATGCTGCATGTGCGATTGGGCGTGTGGAAGTAAGGTATCTGGGCTTCCACTTGGGGCATAGACAGGTGCGTCCCCAAATTGACAAGACAGCCGCTATTACGACCTGCCCATGTCCCAAGACCAAAAAGGAGGTAAGGCAGTTCTTGGAGCTGGCGGGATATTATAGATGGTTTATTCCTAATTATTCGGACCTCACCAGCCCTTTGACTGACCTTACTAAAAAGGAGGTGCCAGATACGGTCCAGTGGACGGAGCCATGTCAGCAGGCCTTTACCCAGGTCAAGGCTGCCCTGTGTGGCGGGCCGTTGTTACACTCTCCTGATTTTTCTCTCCCTTTTCTGTTTCAGACAGTTGGACAGGGGGCTGGGTGCAGTCCTGTCACAGGAGATAGAAGGGGAGGAACGGCTGGTGCTGTACATTAGCCGGAAGCTCTCGAAGAGAGGGGGGCTGCAGACCGGATGGCTCCCCGGTCTGAGACGGGAGGTGGGGGTATGTGGCAGGGGGGGCGTGGTTTAGCGAAGTCTGCAGCGGGAGAGAGAATCAGGAGATGAGCGGTAAGTGAGTGGTTTGGGCAAAAACTATCAACACCTGTCTCTTGTTTTAGTAATTGGCACAGAGAGAGTATAAAACGCCAGGAGAGACAGAAGCAGTTGAGAGAGAGACGGACTGCTGGCGGGAACCGGAAACGGAACCGGAACGAGTAACCCAGAAGTGTTGTGCGATCGTGTCTGTGTTGATGTCAGAGTAAAAGTCACCATTGGTGTTTACAAAGTTTGAGTTTGAATTTGAGTTAATAAATTTGTCAGCAGTCCAGCAGACCCCTTTGTCCTCTTCCTTTCCTCTCACGAACTTACTACACATATTTTATCAATAAAAGTTCCAACCAGGATTACATTTGGAGCCTTAAAGCTTAAGCCTTACAAGACAGCGATGGCTTTCTGAGTGTTCACAACATAGGGCTTTTTTGGTGGTATTAGAACTCCATAATAAAAAAAGGCACCATGACAGGAGTTTATGCCAAGGGCAGAAATCTTACCAGCTCTCCAGCTCATTCATTGGCTGTTGACATTAATATTTATTGGGGATTGCCTGTGTTTTTTTTTTTTTTTTCACTGGTCTACTTGGGTTTACAGGCCGTCTGTGGTAAGAGTATCTGTGGTAAAATACTATAGTGCTGATCGTCTCTCCTCTGCAGTGTTATGGCTTAATGAAGTGGTTCAGGTATTGCACTCACAAAAGTAAACCTCTCTCATCTACACTCTAAGCTGTAAGATAGACCTGAACAAGTACTTTGCTATTGAATTTCATTTAAATTTGATTGCACAAGAACACAATGAATGCAGGCTGCCTATCCATCAGGGGAGCAGACACACACACACACACACACACACACACACACACACACACAAATTTATTAATTAGTTTATAGTTTTCACCACATTATTAATGCATCTGTAGAAAATAGAGTAAAAATGGTATTGTTGTGTAACCGACTTTAAAATAACTGTTTTCTATTTTAATATATTTTAAAATGTAATTTATTCCTGTGATGCAAAGCTGAATTTTCAGCAGCCATTACTCAAGTTTTCAGTGTCACATGATCCTTCAGAAATCATTCTAAATATGCTGATTTGCTGCTCAAGAAATATTTCTTATTATTATAATGTCAAAAACAGTTGTGCTGCTCAATATATACTTTTTGTGTAAAAACTGATACTTTTTAGGATTATTTGATGAATAGAAAGTACAAAAGATTAGCATTTATTCAAAATAGAATTCTTAAGCATTGTTGTCGGAACCGTTTTCATACATTGCATAAATTTCTTTACTGTTACTTTTATTAAATTGAATGCATCCTTGCTGAATAAAAAATAATAAATAAAAAAATACTTACCCAAACTCTTGAATGGGGGTGTATTACATAGTGAGGGATTGGAAGCGCTTTTGAATTTATCTGTGGACCTCTCGTGTAAGCTGATACTCTACACACGCTTTCCATAGACCGCTGTCATTGTCATACACTGTTATATGTGAGAGTGACTCATTGACAAATGCACTCTACTGTACATTTCATGTCATGCAGGTTGAGCTGCAGAAAAGCTGCTTTTATGTTGTTCCTGGAACACATAATTAAACTTGTACGTGACCAGCTGAAGGTTCTCCATCGGAGTGTTTGTCCAGGTGGGATAGCGTTATTCTTCAGTTTCATAATAAGACTGTCCATGACTACTTTAATTACAACTCATACTATGTTAAATAATCCAAACCAAAGGGGAACAATAGTGATTGTTTTCAGTGAATACAGTGCATTTGTTAAGGGTCTGATGTTTGATGATAGTATGCTTTAATGAAAGGTCAGGACTAGATTAAATGAGATAAGTGTCTCTTGATTTTAATATGATTTATAATAAGAGTTTAATTTTGTTAACTTCTGTTTTTGCATGCATAAAATTGAGTCATACGAAAAAAAAAGGAAAATTAAGAAGCAAGCTGACAAAGTAAATAGGCCTAAATGTTTATTGCATGTGTTGCATTAAATTCATATTCAATATTTATCTAGATAGTTTTAGGTAGCGATGTGTTGATTTTCCATTTAAAGTCAAAATGTTATCATTATGGTATCATATCTGTGTTAACAGACCTAAAAAAATAAAAAATAAAAACCTACATTGTAAAAATTATAAAATTAAAAAAGATTGTTGAAGTAAATTTGATGTGTAATTCAAAATGGCTGTTTCCTTGTAACTGTAAAATTTTCTAGCAATTTCTAAGCTTAATTTTTTCTACACATTATATATATATATATATATATATATATATATATATATATTTTTTTTTTTTTTTTTTTTTTTTTTTTTTTTCACTGTACAAATGTAACAAACAACATACACAAATCTGTATTGCGGGTATAATGACACAACTCTGATTATTAACCTGATCCAACCCACCGGCGGCGCCAGGGGGGGTCTTGGGGGGTCTCAAGAACGCCTCAAGAACGCCTTGACCCCCCCATTTGACCCCCCCCCCACCCTCTTTCTGATTAAAGAATATATCGGATGAATGGTTCTCGGATGAAGATCCGAGAACCATTTCTGTCGGATGAGTCCGATTCGAGAACCGAGGAGCTGATGATACTGTGCATGTGTGATTCAGCGTGAAGCAAACCGACACACAGAGAGTCTGAACCAAACTGGTTCTATTGGTGATTGATTCTGAACTGATTCTGTGCAAATGTTATGAGCGCAGGTAAACCGAAGGCTTGAATCAAGGGCAATCATCGCCAAAGACGTCATTACGTCGAGTGCAAAAGAACTGGTGAACCATTTTTTTTTTTCAACTGGTTTATTGAATTCAACTGTCCGAAAGAACCGGTTCGCCGAAAAGAACCGAACTTCCCATCACAACAGCTGATCCGAAAACCGATGCAACCGGTTCTTGACTCGAGAACGAGTCAATCTTTTGTTCATTATCTGGCTCAGCGTTCATCTTCTCTCTTCACAGCAGTTCAGTTAGTGTACTGTTTGAGTAAATTAATTACTCTGGGGTATTGGTTTGTTTTAACTCAGAGGGAGTGTCAGCCACATTAAAAAAGTTAACAGCTTAAGTCATTTTGGATTAATGCTTATTGGAGACGCGAACCGGTTTAACCGATTCCGTTCGATTTGGTGAACTGGTTCAAGAAGAACCGGTTAAATCGAATGAATCGTTCGCAAACCGGATATCACAAACTGCTTTGTTTTAAACTTTCTCACAACAGACACGGAAGAGAAGACAATGCTGAATAAAGTCGTAGTTTTTTTTTTTTTTTGGACCAAAATTCGATGCTTCAGCAAATTCTAACGGACCCTCTGATGTCACATGGACTACTTTGAAGATGTTTTTATTACCTTTCTGGACATGGACAGTATACCGTACATACATTTTCAATGGAGGGACTGAGAGCTCTCGGACTAAATCGAAAATATTTTAAACTGTGTTCTGAAGATGAACGGAGGTCTTACTGGTTTGGAACGACATGAGGGTGAGTTATTAATGACATAATTTTCCTTTTTGGGTGAACTAACCCTTTGAAGTTTGAGCATATTGTTTGCCAACTGCAATTGATTAATTAATTAAAAACAAAGTAGTTGAAATGCTGTGTTGTTTTTGTTGTTTAGAAACAGTAATATGCAGTTATTAGCCGTGTCCACTGTATTTTTTGTTGGTTTTCATGAGACCCCCCTTGAAATGACCACGACCCCCTATTGCCCCCACAATCAAAATTGTCTGGAGCTGCCACTGATCCAACCTAACAGCAAACTAACACTTATAGTCTGTGGGAAACATTGATTGGATCTAAACAGGGCTTTTGAATTAGTGAAGGTATCTCAGATTAGGCTAAGGGTGTTAGCAAGTGTTAGTCACTGAGGTTATGGCCACTTGTCTCAATGCCCTTTTGGCCTTAGAGAGTCTTTTTCCCACATCAAAACGAGCAGCCTGAATTCCTCCACCACCATGTTACAAAAAGGCTAATAATTAAAACGAATGAAAAGCGAAATGGCATTCGATAGTTAAGAGGACATAACCATCTCGAATTAAAGCAAAAAACCCATGGCATATTTAACCAAAGCCTAATCATTTTAAATATCAAATAATTTTTTTATTTGTTTTTTAATGCAAGCACTTATGGAAACTTTTCACAAAATAGAAGCATGATATAGTGACAACATGGTGTATGGCATTAACAACAACTTTAGTTTTATTCAAAGGCCCAAAAAAAATATATAGATGGCCAAAACAAGATGAAATTCTGATATTATATAAATCAACGATATTTGTCACTCTAAATCTCCCAATAATATGATTTATTAATAAACATATTTATTGATGTGTAAGACTTTTATTATGTAAAAAAACTGTTTAGATTACAACAGAATTTTCCAATCTTTACTTCAGATCCAACCAAACCTTCAAGAGAGTCAGCGATCTGTAAGACAGTGCACATAAAGAATGGCATAGTCACATGACTTAATAACAATGTCAAGGATAAAATGAAATTATGCTGTACAGAATATTATTCTTTGCTTAGTGTCTTACAATCTTAGGTGTAGGTGTACAGTTTGGGGGTACATTAATGCTTAACTTATCCAGGGACAGCACTGACATTGGTGGAACATTTACAGTAGGCTATAACCCCAGTATTAATCTAGATTTTTATTCTGGGATTGAACTAATACTTTAAGAGCAAAAGTGTCAAGACATCAGATTTATATTTATATTTATATTTAGAAATCTATTTCTTTATTTTTACTGCCTTCCTGAATGGACTATCTTCTTCAAAATAATAAAAATAGTTAAAATACATTACAATAAATAGCTCTTTTACTATATAGTTCTTTTTACTATCTTTCTTTATTTCAGTACAATCCTTTTAAATCCCGGTCCTCAGTCAAATATTTTAATCAGTTCTCTCGATTTCCTCTAAAATATTTGCTATTCCTCCTTTAAAAACTTTGCACAGCCCTATGGTTCTGTTTGGGAATAAGATTTAAATATACTGTAAAAATGAAAACTTGCAGGGCAGTCTAACCTCAATCTTCTATATAATCTGAGCTGTAACCTGTACCTATCTGTAACGTATTTTATCCAGGCTTATTCAGTTATATTATGTTTTAAATAAAACCAATTCATTTATGTTACCACATGAAGCACATTTCATACCCGTCAAAACAAATTTACAGTGTGGTCACCTCTTGGTATATACACCCAAATCACTCGTGAACAAATTCATAGATGTCAGCTCTCCAGCTGTGCACCTAATAGGCTACTGCAGAGGGTTTATTCACTCGTTCATTTAATAAACTGAATCAACAAACTAAGGCACACCTTTCTCATGACCAGTATTTTGATGAGAATGGCACCAACACTGGGATGGAGGATATAGAGGTGATATAGGCGCATTGCTGTTTCACACGTTGAAAATAGGCAATGAGTTAATTTAACAAAAATATTGTCGCAAGGCTAATAATTTCCTATGTGAAGCCAGGGCAGCTGAAGAGAGAATGTGTGAAAAGTCGACTGGTTAAACTACTGCTGTCTACTTCAGTGTGTGTGTGTGTGTGTGTGTGTGTGTGTGTGTGTCTTTGCTCATATTACAGTGGAGATGTTTGTCTACTTGGGCCACCCCATTTGTCCTATCTTAAGTATTCTGTGGAGGTGTATGAATCACTCTCTGGTCAGTCAGTCAGACCTGCATTCACCTCAGTTCACTCTCTGTTTGGACACAATTAGCTACACTCTAATTTCTGACATATGAGCTGAGTGGGTCTGAGGTTTTGTGTTTCTGATTAGAGGGTGGCCCATGCTCCCCATAGTGATACCTGTGACAATGTAGGATTTTGTGTGGAAATGTGCATGCAAACAAAGAATATTTATGATTTAACGCCATATCAGCAGCAGTGGCTATATTATGGCAAGAGGAAACATTTCAATTTCACAAATCAGTCATGTATACCAGATAAAGAATATTAACCGTGAACATAAACAATGGCTTCAACCTTTTAGTCTAAACATTTACAAACAAAAACATGCATGTGAAATCGTAAAAAGTGAAAGAGAAAGTGGAACCCTGTTTTAAAGCTCTGTCCAGGACTTCCACATAGTTTACTGAAGAGTTCAGTTCTAATAATGCAGTTCAGCTTTTTCTTTTTATTATTATTATTTTTTATTCATTATTAATATATGGCCCCTCTTCCTATAGGTTTACTGTAAACACAGTCTCACCTGAAGTAGTGTGTCACTCGCTCAGAACACTCACATATGATGCACATCTTCACTCAGATGCCTGAGGGGACATTATCTAAATTCATTTTTAACTACTAAATTATTGTCAGATGAGGACTGAACCACAAATGAATCATTAATATAACCTAGCTTTGAATGCTTTGTTGATCTGATGTACCAGAAACATATACAGGCTGATGAATCACTCTTGTAAAATTAATGAGAGAAACCATGGAAATACAGGAGGAATGAATGTGCCTCATTTCACTTAAAGTCACAATGAAATGGCACTTTAAAGTTTACTAAATGCTTTTTATTGATCCTAATGTAATGGCATGCATTTCATGCAGTTTATCATGTTTCATTTATTAATTTATTCACTCTTCACACTCACATCTGCCTCTATCTAATCAACAATCGACAGATTGACCCAAGTCCCTGTTCTACATTTTTTCTTTTCAATAATTCGTTTTACATGGATGTTTGTCACAGAAGGAAAGGTTTGCCACTTCCATCATATCGTGAATTTAAAAGAGTCAGTTATCTTTTTGATAGTGTTTGTTTCTTCTGTAGAATACACATGTGAAGTTAACTAGACCAGCCTGAATATTACAGTTTATAAAAAAAAAAAAGTAAATTTGATGCTATTGTTGTCAGATTTTGTTGATTCGAAATGTTACTAAAACGCAGTCTTGAATCATCTTTTGCTGCAGGACAGCTATTGCGACATCATTCCAGGAAGATTGAATGTGAAGTTTGTACAAAGTATACAATGCTGGTACAACCATATGTGGGTACAATATGCCTCACATGACTAAAATTGCGTTTTTCACAGTAAATACTACAATTACTCCAGTTGGGAGAGCATCTGTCTCAGTGTGGACAAAAGGCCAAAGCATAGAGAAAAGATGTACCCGGATTAATGTGGACGTAACCTGAGATCCAATTCATGTCCTAGCACATCTGAATTCTCAAATAATTGATTACACTACTTATTGATTAAAGTTCTGAGTAAAAGTGGGTGGTCAGTATCGAAAGGAATGACAGAAATGCATTTCCAGAGGAAGCCACGCTGAGGTCAATGGGTCGAACAGAGTGCCACCCATTTCCCCCTTCTTTGAATGCGTGGAGCTTCATTGTTACTGTAGATGCAGGCTTGGCGGGGTTCCTGCTGTGGATCTGCTGATAAGACCTGCTCTGACAGAGACTAGATGAACAACCACACCTACTAACACCTGTGATGGCAGATGAGAGCGAGATAAGAGGAAAGATATAGCACCACCTGATCTTCAGAGAGGACCGACTTGCAGTGATAGTGCTAGATCTGGCCTCCAGGCCTCTGCCTGCTGAGGTATCTAAACCTGTGCTGGATTAATTTACGGCCTCCGCGACTTGGAAAGCAAAAGCTCCCACTGCTGTACCAACACACATGCATGAGCTCAGTGAGTGGCATGTAATGCGTGATTGTGTGACACTAGAGAACACGTGTGACTCATGCTCACAAAGCTTTGTTCCCATCTCCAGTAACTCAAAACCTATTGTTGTAAGAAGACAAATTATATCCTCCGGTAAACACATTGACTTCATAGAAAACGTCCACTCAGGGCTTCATAATTAGGCATGTGTGACAGATGGAATATACATTAAAATGTGTGCACCATTATGCTTTTTTGTTTAGTTTGTATATGTTATTAATATTTTAGTTGTATAATTTACTTTTTGTATATTATACTTTTTATGCTTAGTGTATGCATCAGTACGGTAACACCACAATAAGGTTTATTAACTACTTTAGTTAACATGAACTAAGAATGAACAATACTTTTACAGCTTAGTTAAGGTTAATTTCAACATGAACTAATGCATTATTAAAATCAAAAGTTGTGCTTGTTAACATTAGTTAATGCACTGTGAATTAACATGAACAATGAACATTTTGAATATTGTTGAATATTGATGAATATTTTCATTAACTAACTTTAACAAAGATTAATAAATACTGTAATAAATGTATTGTTGATTGTTTGTTCATCTTAGTTAATAAATTATCATTATTGTAAAGTTTTAATCAATATTAAATAATTGTATTTATTATTATTTATTAAGTTCTATGTTTATCACTTAAAGTGCTAGTTAACCCGAGAATGAAAATTCGTCCATCTTCTACTCACCCTCGAAGCATCCAAGTTGTATGTGACTTTCCTCTCTCAGAATATTCCAATCAAAGTTATATAAAAAATTGTCCTTGCTTTTCCAAGCCTTTCAGAAGGGGGTAAGCGGGTGTTTGTTGTCAACTGTTCAGAAGACGTGAAATAATGTGCCCATCTGTAATAAAACATCCCTCACACGGCTCCGGGGGGTGAATAAAGCCCCCCTGTAGCGAATCCATGCATTTTTGTAAGATAAATATCCAGATTTCAAACATAATAAACACTCACTTCTGCTGACTGTTGGGAACTGGAAGATGTGCAGGTGGATGTTGTAGTTCGTCAGCGCTGCGTGGTTAGTGACGAGTGTGGAGAGAGAACAAAACAAAACGCTGGTCACAAATTAGAAGCACAAAACCAGGATTTGTAAAGAAAAATGACGGAGGATTTCGAAATAATCGAAGAGGAGACTGGTTTTCCTTTGCTAAATTAAGGAAACTTAGTTTCCTTTGCTCCTACATTTCTCAGAGGTGCGCGCGACACATACGTCTTCCCTCTTCTGCCTGCACATCTTCCGGTTCCCAACAGTCAGCAGAAGAAGAATAAAAAAAGTGTTTATTATGTTTGAAATCTGGATATTTATCTTACAAAAACACATGGATTTGCTACAGGGGGGCTTTATTCACCCCGGAGCCGTATGAGGGACATTTTATTACAGATGGGCACACTTTATTTCACATCTTCTGAACAGTTGACAACAAACACCTGCTTACTCCCACTGAAAGGCTTGGAAGAGCAAGGACAATTTTTAATACAACTTTGATTGGATTATTCTGAAAGAGGAAAGTCACACACACCTCGGATGCTTCGAGGCTGAGTTGAAGATGGATGAATTTTTATTCTCTGGTGAACTAACCCTTTAATAGATATTATTCAATTAATAAAAACACTACTTATTTAAAATATAAATAAGAATACAAATGATGAAAAATAAGAATAGTGCAAAAATAATTTACAAGTAAGGTGGTGCTTCCATACAATGTTATTTTAACATAACTGGTACACTATTATAGTTTTTTTTTTTTTTGTTTTTGCTAAAATATGTCTATAGTTTATAGTCTATAGTTTTTAAGTGTTATTAATTAGTTATTTGTTACATCGCTACTTCAAACAAAAATTTGAAATATTGCATTAGCAACAAGATGAAATAAGTAAGTTTTTTATATTTTATTTTATTTTAAATAATGTTTAATAATGTTTTAATGGTTTTAGTTTTAGTTAACAATAATAACCCTGTTTCCATTACGTGTTTAAGGAAAAAAAATCTTTTGTAAATCTTAAAATAAAAATAAATAAATAAATAAAAAAACATTACTAACCAAAAGAGAAGAAAATGAAACATTTACATTATGTAAATAATAAACAATGTACTCAAATAGTCTTGTGGAAGCTACACAATCAAGGAGAAAAGGACTTTATTCATTGTACCAACAGACTTTGGCAAATTAGCAATATTCGCATTTGGAAATGCATTTTCCGGTAATGTCAGGGCTGAAACAAATAAATAGCAATTTTTTTTGCAGATGCACATTGCTGGAATAAAGATACATTTTTCTAATTAAAAGACATACAACTGTGGTGTGAAATTAATGCTTCAGCTACTTAAACATGATTTTCTCCTTTTTAAATAAAGCTTTTCAGTTTCTTAAGTACCTTCAAAGGCATGTTTTAGTTAAATAAATAGAATGATCTCCATTTTTAACATGCACAACTGATTTGTTTGGGAAAAGTATATATACACACGGTTCAAACTTTCAATGACAGTATCTTACCATCGCACAGACACACACTCATACAACCACACAGGTAAGGACACTGGAACTCACACATACACACACTCACACGCACTAACATACTTACAAATGCAGATACACTATACATATCTCCGCCTCTATGCTTTTCTACATCATCTTTCAGAGGGCTAACCTATCAAAGTGAAAAAATGCAATGCTGAACATAATGAAAATGAGGAAATTATGAGTCCAAACATCACATTTTCAGCATCTGAACAACACAAGATTTTTTTATAAATTTTTATTTTTACTTTTTTTATTTTTATGTAACAATCACAAAGATATGGATTCATGCATTATGAGCTTTGTGTCTTGATCTTCCACCTCTCCTGGCAGGAAATCATAAGTCGAGGCTTGATGCTTCAGTGACGTCAAACTGTACATCAATACTCTTTTTGAGGATAAGATGAAATGCTACTTCTGAGAAAGTCGTGTACAAACAATCTACAAGTACCTAGAAAAAAATCTTAGCCTCAGGCGCCTGGGCGTTCAGAGCTGGTGCTTCACTGCAGAGATATAAGGACGTAAGTCTTCGAGTTTACTTGTCTTTTCTGTTTTTGCCTGTTTGTCTAAGATCTTTCATCTTTGTTGACGATTCTGTTGTATTTCCTTGATAAGCACCATCTGACTAAGTGAGCTGCAGCGAAGTGACCCACTTTTTCCTTTCCCTGTCAGTTTAGGTTTTCATGAAGCAAAGTAAGAGCTCTGCATGGAATAGAGTCGGTCGATGGGATTCCCCACTCTCGCTTGCATTGAGCCCGCCTCGGACGAGGCCATGAAGCAGTCACTAAGGCTGGTCAGTGAAGTGTCACTATCAATGTCATGGAATATCGAGTCATTTCCTGTTGTAAGAGAAAAGAGATGGTCAGTATGATGTTTGTCTGAATTCTTTGATTTATTCAAAAATACATTAAAAGTAACACTCAAATATACAGTGATCTAAATACATATGTTATTATTATGATCATGTTTTTCATTTCTGTATAAAAAATGAATTGTGATATATTTGTGTGGCAAGTCAATAACATGATGAAGAAAATAAAGCCTCTCACACACGCACGCGCACACACACACACACACACACACACACACACACACACACACATATATATATATATATATATATATATATATATATATATGAGACATAATCATTTTCAAGAAAAAAATTGTATGATTAAATAATGATTATCTCAGACCCTTATATAAATCTATCAATCTTCACAAAAACAACAGAAAATTAATGACTGTTCAATTATGTATTTGTATGGGATCCCACATTCCATGCAATCGGATATTGTTAAACAAAATGGTTTCTCACTAACAACCGAGCTAATAGCAAATGTTTACTTCTGAGCTAATCTTCTCGTTCTATCATTTTCCTTGTGGGCACAGTTAGGTGTAATACGCTTTCCAGTACTTAATGACACCATTCTGAAAGACAGTGACAGGTTGATGGGCTATGGGTTTTTAATGAGCTGGCAATGTTGTCTGTCCCTGCTGTTCTCCCATAAAATCCAAGCTGGAGTGTGATGAGACCGGGGATTTGGGCCTTGCCATTCAGGAGAACGAATGACAAGACACTTGGGACCTGTTCTTAGGCTGCCTGTGACCGATGTCTCCAGATTTATATGGCTAATGTTTGAAGTTAACGTCAATAATATTGAGAACAACTGGAATTGTGCAGAAACAATGTCATGCTGAGGAATTATAGTTCGCTTTCTACCCAAACTTTCTACCAAATGTTGACAAATGTGGCAAACTCTCTGGTTTTGCTCAGTGTTTTGTTTTGCTTGCAGACACATGGATGCTTCCCTTGGCACTTTGTGCATTAGTCATCATGGTTAACCATTGTTGTTTTACATGGCGCACCACAGATCATCGTTCGGCTCTTTAACAAAAATCCAATAGATAGTGTCACACAGCATAACAGACTACACCATTAATCCGTATGAGACCCGGGCAAATAAACCAAACGGGTAGCTCTGGGAACAGTGGTTGAGGCAAGTATGGTTTTGAAACACACTGAATTCATTTGGAAGGAAAACTTCAAAATAAAGTGGTGCGTTTGTGTAATCTCATGAGGAAAGAACAGTGGTATGGTTGCATTCTGTGAACTTTGTGGTCCAAACACAAGCCCCAGCTTCAGGGAGCAAACATGACAGAGCTCATGGGTTGATGCTCACCATATGGGTTCATGTGGTCACCGGGCATTTGAGGAGGGGTGAGGCCCTGCTGGAAGGGATCGGTGCTGTAACCATTTTCCATAGCAACCATCTGTTGCTGGGCTTGAGCCAGTGGTGTGTAGGAGTTCATCATTCCCTCCATCCGATTGGACATCACCTCTGGAATGGGAGAAAAAAAAGTAGATGTTGATCAGCCTTTGAGATATTCTCATGGTAGGGACGACTTACATCATCTCTGTGAACTGGAAAGCATAGTTACTTTAACAACTGTACATAATGCAAAACATTAATGCTTCGTTTAGTAAGAATTGTTCTTTCTAGTGGATTGGGTTTCTCCTAAAATCAAGGCTGGGTCTGGTATCTGCCCTTGAAATCAAGTTGAATTTCACGAAAACCAACAAACAAGAAACACTCTTCTTCTGTAGCGGGAGAAGACGCAGTGACACCAGCCCTATAGGGCAGTACTCTATGAGTCATACACAATGCTGAGGGCTAGGAATGACTCTTGTGGCTTCCAGTCTGGAGCCCACCATCTCAGCCCTCTGCTTTTGAGTGGTGAGCTCTCGCAAAGAAAGATGTCTGCGATTCATTTCTACAGGCTTCCACAAGTTTCCATTACATCTCCTACTCTGATGCAAAGACATCTGATGTTGAGTTTTACCATCAAGTAACTGACTATCATAATTTTTTTTTAAAAACCCACAAAAATAAATTAATAAACAATAACTGAATCAATACAAATAATTTAAATAAAAAATTATGCATTTAGCAGACGCTTTTATCCAAAGCGACTTATTTGCATTCAGGCTATTCATTTTTACCTATCATGTGTTCCCGAGGAATCTATCCTCCAACCTTGCGCTTGATAGCACAATGCTCTACCAATTGAGCTACAGGAACACTGATATTTTATATAATTTCAGATATTTACAACACAATTTCCTCATTAAACATTGATCCTTTTAATTGAAACTCTTTAGTGAATAAATGTTTTCATGACCATCCACAAAGTGTTTATGAGCTTGTCGTTTTTTTTATATAATTCTTTTTTCTTCCACTGACCCAAATACATAAAGTTGTAAGGTAGCATTAAAACTTTTAAAACAACATGACGCAGCAAAGTCTTTTCTAGAATGTTTTTTCACACCAATCACTGGCCCCATAGCTGAAACTACTGGACAGCTGACACTTATAACCAAGACAGATAGGATTTACGATAACAAATATAACAATGTATTAACCGTGGGGCTCCATTGGATGACATATTCCAGCCCAATTTCATGATTCATGACATCATGGACTACTCGAGACCGCTAAGGTATTTCCCAAAGGGGAGTCTGACTTCACAAGACTTCTCAATATCTCAGACCACCAGAATAGTTCATCTACACCTGTCTCTCTAGAGTGTTTCCATCGACCTATCATTTTCTTTCATTTCTCTGAGAAAACATTTCTATTGGTTCATGAAGGGTAAGGTTCATGACCAAAGATGGATCACTATCTGACTTGAATTATCCCATTAAAAGTCACACAGCCAAAGGCCACAAAAGTGCTGAAGCAAACAGAGAGAAACTAGTGTCAGTGTGATAACTTTACACTTCTGATGTTCAACATTGATTTTTTTTTTTTTTTGCTCTACACAGCCGAGTCAAAGCTCCATAAATGAATGCATCGTGAGAATAGTCCAACATCGGTCTATAAAATAAAAATATTATTGCTTGTCCTTTATCGCTGAAGATGATTCAATGATCGCTTGTATTATGGCTTTGCAGGAGAGCAGGCACAAGGGGTTCTGTTCGGCAATAAAATGTCAGTATAAACCCTCAGTTTTCCACAAAATAAAGATAGGAAGAATAGCTCATCTCAAACAACAAAAAAATGTGTTCATATGTCTTTTTAAGGATTTAAAATGTAAATCAAAAATGCTAACAGGTCTTAAATGTATTAAGCAATATTATATTCAATATGATTAACATGTTTGATTATTAAAATGCAGCTTTAGGAAGTACAACAAAAAAAAAATACTTTTATATATTGCTTAAAGGATTTAAAATGTAAATAGACAATGTACTATAAATTCCAGGTCTGTATTAAGCAATGTCATTACCCACATACATACAAAATATTAGGAATTAAATGTTTTCGATTTTTTTAAATTTACCCTTAAGTAAAAGTATTTTTATCTAACACAAAATGTGTTCTCTGTATTTAAACTGCTTTCTGGTTATTTCCACAGTCTCTAAAGACAAACGCACAGAGCGAAGAAATAAATATGACTGATGGAGGAATGGACTCCACTGCCTTACAACAAATATTTGTACAGGAATTAAGACTCTTGAGCTGTAGAGGAAACATTTGTCCTCCTCCGTAGAGCTTGGAATAATATTCTTCACATTTCTTTTTTCCAGACAGTCTCATCCAAACTCATCTGTTACAGAAGCTCGTCTCAGCAACATATTAACTGTCGAAAAAAGACGCTACTTGACGGATTAGCTCTTTAACACTCTCAAATGAAAAATTTGCCTAAAAAATTGTATTGACACATGAAATGTCGCCAAGCATGACCAGAAACAGATTGTCTTATAAATGTGAAGGCCGTGAACTCAATGCATGGCTCATCCTTTGCACCTGGCTGAATGGCAACTTGAGACATTAAGTTCCAGCAAAGGAGGAAACAGGGTGGGTGGATCGGTCAAAGTGGAGGCAACTTCAATGTGCTTATGTTGTAAATGAATTCATCCACCTCCACACTTCCTCCCTGACAGAAGAGCTGCACTCGTTCTTCGACCAGGGGTCATCACCCGTGTCGCTCGCCCTGTTTTTGAGAGGGTGGACATGACTCACACCAAAAGGGGTGATGTGGAAGGTGGTCGGGAGGGATACCTCACTTTCAACCCTTAGATATTCTTTAAAAAATTTAACTTTGACCATTCCATCCCACATGGAATCTATGCCTGAAAAATATGCAGAAAACCTATACAATTTCTGCAAAATTGAATTTAGTTTTTCTACAAGTAGTAAATGTTTTGGCTAATCTGACTGTAGTATTCTCAGCTGCATTTAAACATTTAATAAAACTCCACAGAATTCTGAAAGCACAAAAAACACAAATTGGAGATAGATGCTATTCATTCATGTTGATTTCCATCTTAAAGGTCAAATTTCGGACTGATGTGGATGCCTTCAGGTTCATGTCAGGACATTTTACCTTGGCCCAGCCTTTGGGAGTTCTGCTGCTCCTGTTGCTGTTGCTGTCTCCGCGCCAACTTTTTCATCTGAAAAAATAACGATAAAAGCACAATCAGAAAACTTTGCGACTCCCCAGACCAACTCTCGCCTATCTAAAGAGAGATGCTCCTTGTTGTTCACCTCTGCTTGAACTACGCCAAGCTTGATCTGGCTGCATTATATTATCCACAGCCTTTTGAAGATAAAATCAGGGCTCTGAGGTGGGTTTCAGACGCTAACGTAAGAGCAGGATGGATGTGAGAACATCTCTCTCAAACTCTTGGGGAGTTTTTTGTGGAATGCGTCGAGAGGTTAAGCTTCAGGCAGATAGCGACTGAGATTTGCTGTCTTGAGCCTTGCTTGCTTTTTCCATTTTGGCAGCGGCTGCGAGGAGTTTTGTGAATTGTTGGAGGATTACTTAAAAATTGTTGTGTTATCTGGTCCTTGGATGTACATTATCAGGTTTGTGTGGGTAATACTGGATGATTAATAAGGTAATGTACAGGGTCTGGACTCACCTTAGCTCTTTGGTTCTGGAACCACACTTGAACGACGCGAACACTCAAGCCCGTCTCTGCAGCCAGCGTCTCTCTTACCTAGATTATACAACAAAAATTATTTGTTTCTTTAGTAAAGAGTCTGTGTAATATATGGAATCCCATTTCCATATTAGAGTGTTAACTAACTGACATCTGATTTATTTATTTTTTTCTCATTATTGTGGTTTAATTCAAAATATATTTCTTAGAACTAAATTGATGTTCAAAAAATTTTTACCTCACAATTGCAACCTCATATTGGAAGTTGCTACTTTTCCTTGTTAATTTATAAATGTGATTTCACATTTCACAATTTCAACTTCATATCTCAAAACTAACATAATTGGGACTATTGCTCACAATTGCAATTTTATTGTCACAATGTTACAGTGACAATGTTACAGTGTTTCAAATCTCAATTGCACCTTCATATTATTTCACAAATGCGATGTTAACTGCAACTTGTAACAGGCTTTATTCATTGTAATTGTGACTATCTCTGTTACATTGTGTCTTTACATCTTGAAATTGCAACTGCATATCTTATTTGTGTAATTGTGACTTTTTTTCTCATTTTATTTCAAATAATTGCAACTTGATATTTCATAACTGTGACTATATTTCCCACAACTGTGATTTCATTTCATGCAATTTTGTAATAACATTTCTCACAATTACAACTTTATTTCTTGTACTTGTGGCTTTATATCTCACGATGTGACTTTATATTACAGTGTGACTTTATATCAAGCAATTGTGCCATTTATTGTAATTTCATATCTTGCTGAAACATTATTTCAAGATGATTATGATATCACAGCTGCAAATTTATATCCCACAATGTGCCACTATAACATATTTTAAACTACATCTCATAATTCCCTATTTTATTTTCTCTCAGTTACAAATGACTCCTATAGAAAGATGGTGCTTAAGAGATTGAGGAAACTGATATCTAGAGGAACTCACCTTCCGGCAGGGTTTGGAAGAAACCTCGAAGGACGCTTTGAATGCACGTCTCTGTTGTGTGGTAAGGATGGTACGTGGTCGCTTGGGTCTTCTTGGGTCTTTCCCATCATCTCCCTTCCCAGTTCCTCCTGAGCCCTTCTCCTTCTTGATATCCAACTCCTCATCTTCACTTTTCTCTGGAAAAAAAATCCATCATTCACAGGAATCAGTACTTACTTTTAAAACTCTGCAACTTTTTAGACAACCTAATGATAAATCACTGTTTTTTTTCTTTTCAATTTTAGGAGATTCAGTCACAGTGCATCCATAATGAAAGGAGACACATGTGGTTTTAATACTCTTGTTATCAATTTATTAGTGCATGAGTGGGCCACATCCACTGCAAAACGGCAACTCTGACTGTAAAGTATGTGAATTTGTCATTGGACTGGACATTTTGTCATTTAAAATTAATAGCGCACGGCTTTGGCTGTTTTACACTATATAAATCTTTGATAAGAATCCAACACATAGCGGATGCAACGTATTGGGAAAGGTATGAAAGTGGACTACATATGGGAAATGAGGTCTAATATCCAGGGGAAGTGAAAAAGATAGCAAAACCACAAATTCAAAGAGTGTACATGCTTGCAAAAAGAACACTTGGACAAAAAACGGCTGTACAAATTAATCTACCTGAGCAGAATTTAAGCTCGCCAATCCATAAAGTTCAATATCTCGCCTCATATCACAAAATTTACACTGCCTGTTCATATGAACTAATCAAAGTGTCTCAATTAGTCTAAGGTGATCCTCGGGCGGGTTAATCAAGCCTGCCCTGTGTCGTGATAATCTCTCTCAGTAGGTCCAGCTAATGTGCCATATTCACAAAATGGCTCCTGGCTTTCCTACTGTAATTATTATAGTCAGACGGGGGATTGGCTTTATTGTTCAGTGGGTGGAGGTTTCATCCAATAAGCCACATCAGCTTGTGTTTAATAGAATAATAATAGTAATTAAAAAAAAGGTGCCAAACTCCATAATGTGGCCTGGTTCAAAAGTTAAAAACCCAAATGGGCACGTTCCCAGCGTGACTGTTTTTCGAGATTAAGGGCTTCTGCAATTTGGCACTAGTGGCTTTTGTGGCATCAGCAGTGAACGTCTCTGGCGATTAAGCCTGCGAATGGTTTGGCCTTATTAAGTGATCAGCAGGAGATACAAACATGATGGGCTGATTCGGTCCTCTCTCTCATCTGTTTCTGATCTCTTTTAATGTCAGTGGTGTGGTGTGCTGCAAACTAAATTCCTTGCCATTACACTTCACTTCTTGCGTTCAGGTCAACTTATAAACCTAAAACTTATAAACAAAGAATAGGAAAGAGACAAACATCACAGAAAGTTGACGGTCTTGCTGAAGCATCTGACAAACTTCTCAGTGTTTGAGAGAGTGGGCTGTGTGCATGTGTGCGCGTTTAAAGGAAATCCACAGGGGGATTGGTAGAAGTGAGGCTTGGTTAGATGCCTCATTACAGTGAAGTGAGGGAAATGGAGTCCAAAGGGCTGACAAGAAGTGAGCAGGGCCTGAAATCTCTCTTTTCACTCACACACATTCAACTTTTCACTCACACACACTCTTCTTTTTTCCAGCAACTTAACTTGGCCACATCAGACAGCACAGTGTGGCTTCTCTTTGTAAGAACCGCTCTTCCTCTATTTACTGTTGATTAAAGGGGTCATATTCTACATTTCTGTGCATATTCTTCCCTTTCTTTTGACTCATGTAAAACAGAACGGTCTTAGTGTTTTCTGTCCATACAATGAAAGTCAGTGTTGTTTTGGCATTCATTGTATGAACAAAAACAGTTCTTCAATATCTTCTTCTCTGTTTTGTAGAGCAAAGAAAGCCTTCTGATATCTTCCCTAATAATATGTTCATGAATACACTGGCAGCATGGTCTGTGGTGTATAGATTAGTCTGTATTCATACCTGAATCGGAGTCATCAGGACTGACAGAGCCGAGCAGGTCTTTCTCCCTTTCGTAGTCATTCTTGCACAGCAGCTGTCCGTCCTTCAGTACAAATTCATCCCCTTTCCTAAGCTGTCGGTCACACACACAGCAGCAGAAACAGTTGAGGTGGTACACGCACTCAAGCGCCCGCATAACAAACTCCGTGGGGGCAATTTTCTCCAGGCACCCGCTGCATTTGGTCGCAAATAACCTGAGTCACAAAGAGAAAGAGAGAAATGTGTAAACGCTTGAAAAATATCTGTCTAGAAAGACACAAAGAAAGTCCACATTTAGCTCTAAACCGACACTACTGTTCAAAAGTTTGGGGTCAGGAAGATTTTTAATGGTTTTGAAAAAAGAAGACTTTTATGCTCATAAGTGCTGCATGTATGTGATCAAAAAAATATAGTAAAAACAGAAACATTCTAAAAGAGTTACAATTTAAAATAGCTGTTTTAAATTTGTATATATTTTAAAATGATATGTATTCCTGTGATGGCAAAGCTAAGCTTTTAGCAGCCATTACTTCAGTCATCAGTGTCACATGACCCTTTAGAAATCCTTCTAATATGCTGATTTGCTGTTTAAAAAAAAACATTTCTTATCATTAAAAAACAATGGTTTTGTGGAAACCATAATATATATATATATATATATATATTTTTTTTTTTTTTTTTTTCATGATTCTTTGATAAAAAGAAAGCTCAAAGGGCTTATTATTACCATCTTTACTGTCATTTTTTTACAGGATGTTTCATGGCAATGCAATTCTATCATATCTACTTTTCAAATATTTGTACTACTTTCATTGTGAACAGCATACAGGTTTGAAATGACATGACAGTGTGTAAACCATTATTATTATTTTTTTTAGAACTACCTCTTTAAGAGATAAAGCATCAGTAGGCACCACAGCACAGTGAATGTCTTTACATGTGCTTGTCCAACATAGTTTGGTGATTAAGGGGGCAGGGGGCATGAGGTTGAGCCCCTGAGTGATCTGCTTTGACACTGGCTCATCTGTTAATGCAGCCTGGATAACTCCTCAACGCTCCAGCAGAACCCAATGGGAGGAAATACGGGATCACCTCTCGACCCAACGCACCAGCAAACCTAAATCAGCGGCATGGGCCCTCAGCTCCACTGGCTTTACCCCGCTCACTGCAGTGATTAGACAGGCTCCAGTGCCACTCACACAATGCTACTGAAACGGGAAGTTATTTCTTAGGGAAGAGATGGCTTAAAATCTGTTTGCATTTCTTTCTTTCTTTTTTTTTTTTCGTGAGAGATTGGTTAATGCTGCACATGAAATCACATATATTGTAAATATACAACAACCTAAAATAGAATATAAAAAATTGCATGAAATATTAAAATAGCAAAAATCTGCACTTTGTTGCTGTGAACTGATTTCCTGTCAGATAAACTCTAAATTCATATGCTATGCCACAATACATGTCTGTTTACATAACAGACCGCTGTCACCCCCGCAGCCTTCATTTCCTCCTAACGGTGTCGATAAAATCATTTTGGTTTCATTACAGACAGAGATTTTGCCATCTCGCTCTCATCTTGTGAGGTTCAGCGGGAGCCCACCTCTACAGGAAGCGGGTGTATGACAGTGTCCAGCCCATAAAAGCTGATTTATTAGCCTTGGTTTTTTTGTTTGCTCTGGCTGGTAGGACAGCTGCTCCTGCGCTAGTGCGTATCTCTGAATTTCATCTGTGGCATTGTTCATCGGGTGGGAGAGACAGGGAGAATGCCCATCATCATATTCTGTTGATGGTGGACAGGGTTGGTTGACAGTGATGAATATGTGTTAATATGAGTTCAGATGAATATGTGTAAATATGGTGGGTTTTGTGATGGTAATTCCATTGTGAGATGGTGATTGGGGACTGATAATGACAGCCTGCTGGACACACGACCAGCTGCATTGCTGTTTGTTGGATTTTTATATAGCTGGATATTTTTGTCACTACTGTTGTTTTGCATGTCAGAGTTTCTATCGGCGTCCTTTGAGATGTCATGAGAATAAACCTACGTGGGATCCAGTGGAACTGCCTTGTCATTTATGGAGCAGCATTATTACTTATGTTGGAAAATAACTGGCAAATAGTCATTGGTAGATACTGTAGGTTTTATGTACCATATTATAGACCATTTTTAATCATTACTGTATTTTACTTTATCAAAATTTATATCTATTTTATATTTAGCTTATATTTATATTTACATTTTCAGACTGGTGTTCCAAAACTTAATATATATATATGGTAAACAATATGGATACTGGCATTAGCAGGCTGTACATAAGTTTACAATCCTTTATTTATTGTGGGACAATAAGTAATATAATATAAATGTTTTATTTGCCAGTGGAAAACTATTATTTCTAAACTGTTGGCATATCCATCTACCTGACTCCTTTCTCCAATCTGACGAAGGAATATTTTTGTGGAACACACCTTTATCATTTTGTGTTTAGACAGCCTGATCTAATGTGTTTACTCCCAATTGCTCACATAATTTCGTCCATACAGTTTTCATTAATCAATTGAAAATATAATTATTTTTCCTCCAGAAATTAAGTATTGAGCAAGCACTGAAGATTAGCATGGTTGTAATTATTGGCATGAAGACCACAGCGCTGTGATATGATCCTTAAAACATCTGTAAAGAAGATGAGTTGGTAACAATAACAAGATGATTTTGCACATTCCATCATATTTATGGAGTTTTTGCTGTCTAAACACGTCCAAACACTCACAACTTCCACATTAAACAATGGCTGCCGCAGTGTTTTGGCTAGATTAACCAGTTACAGGCCGGATCTGTCGAACAAGTCAAACAGGATAATGAATCTATCATTACTCAGTCTGAATCAAATGTTCATTCAACAATGCGAATCCTTGTCAAAGACACCAGGGCAAAAAAGGCCGGAAAGCACAGGAAATGAACCCTATTGAGCAGTGGTGACACTTTCTAGTTTCGCCCGCTCACCTCGACGATGCCCCGCTCTCAGGATCCTTCTCATCCAAATGAAAACATTCCCTTTCATCCGCCTCTTTTCTTCTCACCTCCTTTTCCCCAACCATTCTAATCTTGTAAGCCATTATTTTTCTATTTCCCCTCTCTGTCACTTTGCATTATTTTTGCTGCTGTAATTCCCATTTGTTCCTTCTGGAATCTTCCTGTCCTGGCTTTGTCCCGGAATCTAATCCGGACTTTTTGGCTGTCGTCAGCCCCCCTGACCCATTCCCTATTCTCAGTGGGACCTCTGATGGAATAGCCACGCATGACGCCCCTGCTATAGCAACCACACCTCTGCAGGAAGGCGACGGCTAACTTTTCGGATGGGCAGAGAAAGCCTTTCACAAACTGGCAGCAGAAGTAAATCCTTCTTGGAGGAACAAGGGGAATTAGCAGGGAGCAGTGGAGTAGGGATTTAACCCTACCCCTTTTTTCCTTTTGAAAGCACCAGTCACTTCAACTCCCACTGATCGCCACAATCAAACAGAGCAGAGGCGGGAGGTAACAGAAAGAGAGAGAGGGAGGCGGGCAGGCTGTGGTGATGGTGGTGGTGGGTGGGGGGGGGTTGAAAGAGAGCAGCCCAGTGAATGACACAAGCGCTGGATTGTGGAGGAGCCCCTAATCCCACTTTAATACCTTTCCAAGTTCAGCGCCGAAAGAATGCGCTTTAAAACAACACCACAGTGTGAGTAGGCAAAGGCCAACTGGGATGGGGGGGGGGGGGGGTTGCTCTCAATCCCCCGTAACATTACCTGATTAGCCTGGGTGAGCAACAGAGTATGGGCATGCAGGGGAAGAGCAGACCGGACCGGACGTTAGGACAGACTCTTACTGGGATTCCGCGCATCTTGTGGAGGGGATTTTTGTCCTGTGGTTTGAGATGAATGCTGAAGAGAGACTAGAGAGTAGAATCCTTCAGACGCATCTCCACATATTGGCCTTTTTAAACTATCTGCCTCTACAAACTCAGCGAGGGAAAGTACTACCAGTGGACACAAAACACAAGATCTACAGATCCCATTTTCATGCTATTCGTCTCGTTGAGTTAAAAGAGTGTGATGAGAATGTACATTATGACAGTACAGATTAGTTCTAATGTCAAGTGAGCTGCCTTCTAAAATACCTAAAAATATATAAATAAACAAATAGCAACAATGTTATTATTAACAAATATGACAAAACAAATCTATCTATCTATCTATCTATCTATCTATCTATCTATATATATATGTATATATATATATATATATATATATGCTTATGCTTATGCTTATGCTTTTATGGTATGCATTGTTCCTTTAAAATCATCTGCATTTAAATTATTTGTAAATGAAACTAAAACAAGCAAACAAATAAATATATTCTGTGAACAAAGTAACATAGATTATATCATATAGCTGCATGTATCATTCACAGAGAAGGCAATCCAAAAATGCACTGTGACAAGCACTTTAAAATTACTTATTTGACCCAGCTTTTATGTGCTGTCAACTGTAATGTTCATAAAGTGTATTGTGGTGTTAGCTTAGCAACATGCTATCACTAATCTACTGAAATCAATTAGGAGTTCGGTCATCAGTGGAGAGTGATATTTGTGAGAAAATCAATCCATAGAATTTGTATTGTAGTTGGAAGGCACAGTAGGCACAGTGGGTACTACAAGGAGAGTGAATAATGTGAGTCAATGATGAATTATAAAGGTGAAACTCCAGTGCCAAGTAATGCCTAATGAGTCATTAAACAAAAAAGGGGGAAAAAGACAAACCAAAAAGTATTGGAGAGTGTGGGGAATTAAATTCCCTCAGACACCCAATTTGTTTGTCCTAAGGATGCACATTCCCTACCAAACACCTGAGCGCACAGATTAGCAGATAAGACCCTCGCATTTGGATCAACAGACACAATTCAGGCAGTGCGGTGTCAATATTGATTCAGACCCTCTCAGAACAAGACCCCACGAGTCAAATCAGCGGTAATCTACACAGATAACTTCAGAGAAGATCATTATCTGCTTCCAGACTCTCAGAGTCCAGTATAATCGTTAGCTGAATAGGTATTCACACATCAAGATAACATGTTTGGCTGGAAGAAATGCCCACCACTGGAATCTTAGAGCAACAGGTACTCTATCACCAGATGACATTTAATACATTTTAATAATTATGTCAAATATGAAAAAAAATGCATGTAAAATAATGGTTTGAATGTTGCACGGGTTATGTCCCAACCTCATTCTCCTGTACATTACAGGCAAAAGTGTCCAAATGCCTCCACTTTCCCTGTTTTCTGACATGATATTTTCCCTGCAGGGTGTCTGCATCTTGCACGGACATAGCGTTTGACGGCTCATCAGAGGAAGATATTTCTGTAATTAAAAAAATGACTAGGCCCTCACCTTCCAATTCCTTTCAGAATGGTTGCCATCAGAGTACGTTCTCTTTGAAGAGCTTATGAGCAACTTAAAGTGTGACAACATCTTAAAGCTTTCACCCCATGTTGCCAATGATTTCCCGACCACTAAAGACCTTTCCCTCAATGCCTCTAACTCGCTGATAAGAATCACATACCCAGAGGAGATTAAAGATGATTCTAGAGAAGGGAGAGAGGTGTGGGAGAGTGTGCGGCTTGATAATTGTCGTACATTTAGCAACACATGCTCTCATCCCCACCTATCCTCTCGTCTGTACTGAACATACAGGAGAATGAGAAAAAAAAAGCCTCTAACAATTTCGGGAATGGATCCTTATGTCACCGCATTTTCATCAAAGGCTCTGTCTAACAGCTGTAAACAATCACTTTGAAGACAGTCAGTCCCCCCAGGCTTCTTCAACCAAGCTCCCGAGGCCTGCGATGTGTTCTGGTCATGTCAATCATGAAGACACGAACACTGAGGTGGTGGGGTCGGTTTAAAAAGAGTTTAGAGTTCCCAGTCTGGGAGCTACCTGGTTACAGGCTACATGGGTTCAATGAGCTATTTTTTTTTCTTTCATTTGTGACATGGATCTTGTCTCCTGGATACCAACATGGAAAGAGAGATCCGAAGAAAAGTGAGAGAAACAATTCATCAATTTAGGGCAGCTTCATAGTTATAGATTAGAAGTGGAATTTGTGTGAAGATGATATACATATACAGTATATAATTTCTGAATGTTGCATATTCTTTGGGAAAGATTATTCTGATATTGTATTTTTGAACATTTGAGAGGAATATTAGTAAAGCAATGTTCTATAATAGTGTATACACTATTGTTGTGTCAAATTGTGCTATTAAAGGGGTCATAAGTGAAGTGAAGTGACATAGAGTCAAGTATGGTGACACATACTCAGAATTCATGCTCTGCATTTAACCCATCCAAAATACATACACCCGGAGCAGTGAGCAGCCATTTATGCTGCAGCACCCAGGGAGCAGTTGGGGGTGGTATTGAGGGGTGGAAAGAGTACTGTATATTCACTCCCCCCACCTACAATTCCGGCCGGCCCGAGACTCAAACTCACAACCTTTGGCTTACAAGTTGACTTTTATAAAGAATATCTCTTTGGATTTGAGACTTTAGTCTTTGCAACTTTACAGATCTTCTTCATGCACCAAGAGCTTGTAACACTCCAAAGATCACATCATATGCAGTACATGTAATGCATTAATGCATCTTATAGCTTTTCTTTATCTTATAAACTTGAACACACTTTTTCAAATTTTTTTAGACAAACCTTTGTCAATCCAAAGTTAAAAAAAACTTTTCTTTTATAGCTAAAAATTTAAGTTTAATTTAATTTGAACTTTAAAGGCATTCTCTTAAGTTTGATTAATCCTTGACCCCAAACGTTTGATTAATCAGAATTTAATAAGAAACTTTTTAAAAACAGAAGGGAAAATTTTTTCTGTTTTTGACTACATTGTTGAGGTGTAAAAATAGCCTGAAACACAAACTGTGACATTTTACACACATAGAAATGCTGGTTGCACTTAAATTGAAAATCAGCATGTGAAACTGAGAACAACTCCAAACCATTATTATGACTTGGTCGTGAACGACCAACATAGATACAATTTCTGCGGGTTTAGTGTGCCATAAAATCATTGCTCTTTAATATTCTTTAAGAATAACTGCAACACTTCTACCATTTTGAGTGGTTAGATGAAATGCAATTGATCATAACTCAAGTCCTTAAACTTTAAACACAGACTAAAAAATGCTGTTTCATTAGACAAATACCATAATCATTAAAGTAAAACTTCTGTTTAATAATCCATGAGGAAATGGGCCTCTATTACTGCTTAGTATCAGCATTTCTCTTCGGCATGGAGAGATTACAGTGTGAACTAATGAAGGCAAATAAAGAGTATCTCCACCACGTTCCCCTGGGCAAGCTCAAGTCAACGCTAAGAGCTGCTTAATCACCTCCCTCTCTATACTAAATTAGCATAGTAATGGGCTTTAAATTGAGGCTCTTTGTTTTTTAATTAAACTCCCAGCAGGTAAAAGTAAAACACATTAGATGAGAATGTGAACCTTCATTACTGGCCCAGAGGTGTTTTCCTCCATCAAACAATCTTTGGGCTCTCTTTCTCTTGAGGATCCTGATCTCACAAGACACGTTTCATCTCTCACTTTGTCCCCTGTTCATTTGAAATATCTATCAAATTAGAAGCAAACAGTTTTTGAAGCTTGTGGGGTGTTGATGATATGCCTTGTGGCTAACAAATGGTAAGTAAGCCACAGTATGAGTCACCATCTCAGCAAAGAACATTGTGTGATCATCTACCTCTCCGTGATGGATAAGTGGATTTGCCTAGACAGGTTCCCCTTTGCTCTATGACACCATTGTCTTGTGCATCTAAGAATGCTGGGAGGTTTTCAGCGCTGGTAGGTGGCTGGCTGGCTGCACGGATTTTTATTCATATTTGCTTTGCAACAGCTGATTTATTACCCCACAGAATTCAACACCTGCATTGTTTTATGGCGTGCAAGTGAGCTCACATGAATTCCCACAATCATGAATCTGCCATTTAAGACTATTGAAACGACTGATGAGGTTCACAAAACATCTCATCACCGCAATCAATGCGACAAGGATGCGGATCGATATGGCTTTACGTTCTCAAGAAATCCCCAATGGAGCTTTATGGCCATCAACATTGTCATCATACACAATTTGACTGGTAACTCTCATTATTCAACATATTTCATGTTCAATCTGTGTTTATGAGTGTGCTTTAGATCCAAAAACCCATGTGATGTTTGAGGACTTAAATGAAATTAGTGTCTCAGGGTTCTGCCCTACTCTTTTGGAAAGTGGTTATGTGAAATTTTCTTTCTGTTCATAGAAACACATGTTTCGTGCAGCTCCTGTTATATATCTGACAGGATAATATTCCACGCATGGTTGAACATCCTTATTGATCTGACAAACTGAGCTGTATCGTGAGGATATATATTCAAAAATATGATACGTTTTCTACCTGGTTGAGCAGTTAAATTATTTTCAGGCATGATCATCGAAAATGCTTTCTGCTCTGTTGATCTGAAAGACGTAATAACTTGAGGGGTCATTTGCAGAGGTGGGAGGCACGGCTGAGGGAGAGTATCAGTGTCCAAACATGTCTACACACTTGCCTCAATGCCTCTCAGGGAAAACAGGGCCAAGTGCAACATTCACAGGCTGAGTTAACACAAATCAAGCTGTCTTAACATATTTCTATCAGAAAACTTGCAAAGAAAAGTCCATCAAACTGGTCAAAAATTTCTGGAGAAATTATCAGTATCTCTGATTCAACACCTAGCTAGCCGTCCCAACTTCTAAGGCACTATCAATTAACCTCTAAGGCACTATCAATGAATGAATGATTTGGAACCCTCTCCACAGGCAACAAGTTTATTATTAGCCTGACTCCTAGTTGATTTCAACAAAGTTTAGTGTTAGGATGTTGCTAAGCTAACACAATACTAACCTTACCCTAACTACACAAATATCCATTTTAATTCAATTAAATATATAAAAGATATGTTTATTTATAATTGATATTTTATCTCATCTGCTATCTTGGCTTTCTTTCACTAAACTTATCACAATGCATTCTTGGATTTTCCTTCAATGAAACAATACATGTGTGGGATGAAATCTAAGTTTATTTACAATCAACATTTTGCCTTGTCCGCCATCCTGGATTTATTCTTCTCTAAGCTAATAGAGATGCATTCTGGGATTGCCCTTTAAGTACATGAAAATACTGCCTTTAGCGCATGGAAAAGTCTTCTTATTTATCATGCCTTGGATATTTGAAATTTTGTGTGATTATTTTCTTTGATGGCAAAGCTGAATTTTCAGCGTCATTACTCCAAGCTTCAGAGTCACATGATCATTCAGAAATCAGTCTAATATGCTGTTTTTGTGCTTATGATGCATTTCTTGTTATCATCAATGTTGAAAACAGTTCTGCTGCTTAACAGTTTTGTGGAAACAGTGATATGTTTTGATGAATAGATTTTTGTAATCTTAATGACCCAAAAATGTTTGAACAGTAGGGGATAAAGAGAAAATAACCCTCAAATAATTGACAAAAATGAGTGTGGAGAGACGGCCAAACTGATATGAAAAGGACAGCAGGGCCATGAGCGGTGGAGGTTGAGTACACAGCTAAGCCTGGGCATCAGGCAGACAGGTACACAGTGTGTGTTTGGACAGCTGTAGATATCCAGAGAGCATGTTCAATACAGAACCACAGCTCCACAGAGACAGTGCTGCCTCTCACAAAACCTGAAAGAAAAGGGGGATTGAGTGGGCGTGAACACGAGGAGCCGTATGCAAGATCTGACCCATCTGAGTCTGATTTACAAATAAACAACAAATGCTGGGAGATTTGAGAATCATCAGAGGCTTCATGATAATGCTGATTACATTTTTTTTTTTTACCAAAAATCATTCAAATCCCTTCTGAAAGCAAAAAATAAAGAAAGATTAAACAAGCTTAAGGTGGTCTTTTTTTTGATGGATTAAGGTGAGAGTTTGACCACCTTTCACCTGGTTAGGTTGATATGTTTATCACCCTGTTTATAAAAAAATCACTAGCTCGGCTAGTCTGGTAACCTGGTTAAGCTAGTATTTAGAATTGTAAGAAAAGAATTGTTTCTCAGTTAATATTACCTCTTATTGATTATGGTGATATTGTTTATCAAAATACCCATGGTATTCATCTTAAGCCTCTTAATGTTGTTTACAATTCTTTGTGCAGATTTGTGTTAAGGTGTCCATATCGCACTCATCATTGTCATATGTATGATTTGCTTAATTGGTTGCATCTTAAATCTACAAGACAATTCCATTGGTTTCTGTTTATTTTTAAATGTGTTTATTTGGTTTGTCCTTTTTATTTGAGTGAAATTTTGATTCCATATAGATCATCTTACTCACTTAGGCATACACAATATCCTTTTTTTTCTTGTTCCTAGAATTTTCAGTGTAGCCGGACGTAGGTCATTTCAGTATAGAGCCCCTTTTGATTGGAATAATCTTCCTGATTCTTTGAAATCTATTACCTCCCTTTATCACTTTAGGTTATCTTTATTTTCTTATGTTAAAATAACTTGTTCATGTTTTTGATTTTTTATATATATATTTTATTTATTTATTTATTTATTTATTATTATTATTATTTTTTTTCTTGAGATAAATTTGATGATTTTCGATTACTGTTCGCCTTTATGTTGATGATGTATGATGTTTAGACTGTATCCCAATTGATTTGTTGGTGCGGGAAGCAGGTTGAGCATTTGTTTTGTCTTGTCTTGTTTTTTGTAGTTTTATTTGTAAAGTTGTTTGGTTTGGTGTTGTATTATTATTATTAGTAGTTGTATTATTATTATTTGTGCTGTATATTTTGCTCATGTTCTTAGGACCCCCTTGAAAATGAGATGTTACATCTCAAGGGGCTATCCTTTCAATAAAATTCAAATTCAAATTTAAGATGGACAAACCAGCTTTTTAGAGGTCTCTTTTGCAGTGGGGAAAAAAAGAGATTCATAGATATAAAGATCAGTGAATTTTCCCCTTTTAGCATCTCCCAAACTCTTTTTCATGGTGCTACAGCATGTTCCCTTGTAAAAGAGGCAGAAGTGCGTGAGTTACGGGCAGAGCTCTGCAGACTGCTCTGCTTCTCATCACAGCGTTCTGCTCTGTAACTTAAGCCTGCAGTAATGCTCATCTCCTCTCTAGCCCCGTTAGAAACCTGACATCTTTACAGCACATGCACTGCAAATGAGAGACCATCTGAAGGGGTGGGTGGGTGGGTGGGGGCATAGGGGGGGCTCTTGGATCAACTCTATTTTGAAAAGTATAAGAGTAAAAAAAAAAACTTAAATGAAGCGAATGAGAAAAAAGAAAGGAACGAAAGAAAGATGACAGAGATTTTGTAAAGCAAACAGACAACGGGGCTCCCTGTAAAGTTTTCTGTACCTATTTAAATATACTAATAACTCAGTGGTTCACCCTTCCAAGCCACTTTGAATGAGGTCTAACAGGCCTTCTAGCATACAGTGGGACTAATAACTCTCAGATGGCATAACGTATGCTATGAGCCATAACTTCCCATAGATAGCCTAATGAAAGATTACTGGTCAGACCAAATCCTCAGCATTAACGGCAGTGGATGAAGAACAGGGAAAATGTTATTCCACCATATAATTGTGATATGATGATTATATGATAATAATAATAATAACAATTTATAAATTATTTGTATACAGTATTTATATTATGTATCTCATTTAATTATTTAAAAAAATAAATTACACATTTTAACTATATATATATATATATATATATATATATATATATTGTACTGTATGTATATATATATATATATATATATGTGTGTGTGTGTGTGTGTGTTCGTGTGTATTATAATGATTTATACAAAAATAATACATTTCAAATATTTTTTCAATCAGCATTTAATAATATATATATATATATATATATATATATATATATATATATATATATATATATATATATATATATATATATATAGTAATAGTAATAGTACTATAATAATGAAAATATTAGTATTGTAGTAATATTATAGCAATAGTAATGTTACCATATTTTCTGAACATTTACCATGAGGTGTATCAAAGTACCACTTGATATCATCAGTCGTATTGTGGACAGATCTGAATCACTGATCTAGCGTTCCGTTCTTATCCGTTCCTGAGAAGGAAAACAATGAGTGGAATTCTCTGTGCTGAAGTGGTTAAAAAGCAACATTCGGAGTAGAGGGCTTCATAATTACTATTGACCCTGGAGGGCCTTCTTCTGAGAAATAAAACAAACAGTAATATAAGGTGTTCTGAAGCAAAGGCTCTGCAAATATGCAAAGGCGGGATTCGGTGGAGAACATCACGTGTTGGCTTCTTTTCAGGGCAGCCTAATCTGTAGGCCTACACAATATTAAGATGGCTTTGGAGCCACTTGTGACCCAGCTGTTCACTAATGAAAAATTCCTTAGCTCCATACAGAGGCTGGAGAAGCTTGTCTGCTAACACACCACCAACCCCCTTTTCTGCCATGAAGAACCATGTCCTGTCCATCTTGTGGAGTTTACTCGGAATGAATAAATAGAATAAATAGTGGATTACCAAAAGCAGAGTCTGGAAAGATGCTTGTGCGCATATGTGTGTCCTGCCCTCCCTTCTCTCTGACCCCCTAACTCCCAGAAAAAGTGAAAAAGGAGGAGTGTTTACCTTCATTTTAATTATCAGGAATGACCCTGTCATTATTTGGATGCTAGCTTGTTGAGGTGGGGGGTCTGTTTACGTGACAGAGACTTAGTATAAGCTTGAAATCAAGAGAATGTGTGGTGACAAGGGCTTAGTCGACGTGGAGATGAACCCAGACTCGTTTGTTTGCACTGTCACTTATTTCTTTATTCCTATAGATTCCTTCTTCTGTTTCAAATTCTCCACAACCACTAAGTCAACTTTGACTGTGAAAAGAAATATCACTGTTTATTTCTTTATTATGCCTCCCTTTTAATATGAAAATATTTCAATTAATCGTTTAATTGTGTATTTGTGTTCTGGATGGTAAATTGGTCGCACTTGTGGAATCTTATTCTCTGTATTAAAGGAATAGTTCACAAAAAAAAAAAAAAAAAAAAAAAAAAAAATTATATATATATATATATATATATATATATATATATATATATATATATATAATTTTTTATCATCATATACTCACCTTCATATCATTTGAAACCTGTGTGGAATGCAAAAGAAGATATTTTGAAGAAGACTTCTGCTTTTTTGGTCCTTATACTTCAAATCCAATGGTTCAATGTTGTTTTTGGACCCCATTTACTTTAATTGAATGGACACAAACACTTTTAACATTTTCCTAAATTTATGCACCACTAAAAGAAAGTAAGTTTTACAGGTTTGTAACGAAATGATGGTGAGTAGATTTTTGGATGGACTATCCCTTTAAGAGTCAAGACACTGAAACCAAGCTTTCCATGGTTTCTTCTGTGATTTAAGATTGCACTTATCCAAAGTGACAGGACAAAATCATCTGTAGGTTTTATCTTCAGCTTTGTCTTTTACAACTGACGTTCAATAGACATAATACAATCTTAAGTTAACTGTAATATTACATGTGATTTTACAGTCTCAACACAGTAAAGGAGTATAACGAAAAAGAAGAATAAAAAGACAAAGAATATGTGACCATAAAAGTCAATATAGTCCACATTCCCCATTCTTTACCTCTATAATGACACTTCTTCTTAGTGAGATATATTTCAGTGGACTTGACAAGAGCATTCCAAACTTGTGTATCCCTTTCCCTGGCTGTCTTGTCACTGTCTGGCTGCGATGTGGTAAATGCACATTTAATAGACCTGTTTAAAGTCGGTAGCTAGCTGTGAAACGGCAGGCTCTGCAGAGTTATAAAGTCAACAGCTGCTCTCTTGACCCCATGAAAAGCTGCTGAAAAGGCCCATGTCAGTTCACAGGGCAGAGGGAGAGATAGGAGCTGTGGAGGAACCCAAGATTTACTGACAGATCACCACTGGATGAGTTTGTTAGGATCTTCTATACTGTGTTCTGTAAGGTAGGTATACTAGTAGCACTAGGTTTTCAAGATTGAATCCTTTTTTAGAAATTTTTATATAAAAATTTGAAATGTAATGATTTATTTTTATTTTTATTATTAGCCTAAGTTGGTTTGCTGCTTTGTCTTTTAATAAAATAAAATAAAAAAAATAAAATACAATTCTATATAAATGCATTTTTTTTCTTTTAAAGGTATTTAATTATTATTTTTTTTTTTATTCCGCATGGATGCATTAAATTACTCAAAAGTGACTGTAAAGACAATTATAATGTTACAAAATATTTCTATTTCTATTTTTATTTTATTATTTACATTCTTTTATTAATCAAAGAATCCTGACAAAGAATTATGGTCTCCATAAAAGAATATGAAGCAGCACAACTGGTCTCAACATTGATCATAATAAGAAATGTTTCTTGAGCACAATATCAGCATATTAAAACTAATTCTGCAGAATCTTGTGACATTGCATTGAAAAAATTATTAAAACAGAAAAAGCTTATTATTTATATAAAATTGACTTATTTTAAATTACGTATATAAGCTAGGAAATCAGTGGGTTTCATTGTGGCCCTTAAGGTTGTGGTTAGTTAGCAGTTCATTACTGTTACCGTAAAAACCTGTTAAACATTCATATTGTACTCTTCCACTAACAGCTCCCTAGCTAATACGACAATGTTGTAAATGTTGTTCAGCTTCTACAACTCAACACAAGAACAAGAGAACCTAACCTGAGAGTAACACTCTTAAAAGAACCTGGTTAAAGATTGTTTTGTACAGAGCCTTGTTGCCATGGCATCACTGGCAGACTCACTAACATTAAAGCCACCATTGATGAATGAGGCAAAGAAGCTCGGTATTGCAAGAAACAGCCAGGAGGGTAAGCTAGTCAGCACAGGGAGCGCACACATCCTCCATGATGGATATGTTAGCTGTAGCAGGCACATATTAACCAAATAGATGTCCAGACAGCTGATGGCAACAAGTACATGCTAAGACCAGCTGCTACAGGGGAGTAGAGGGCAAAGTTCATGAAGGGATCCTGGTCTTGGTGCATTGCTGGGTTTCACTATGGGAACACGGGTCTGATGGAAATTCGGTGGTGAAAGAAAATAAAGCTCTTGGTTATCAGTTTAACTGTGTCATGCTTCCTCGGTGCTGGTAAAGAATGCTACATTTGAGGGGGAAGTGCAAGAGAAAATGAAAAACAAACAAGGTTTTTTTTTTTTTTTTTGACAGGATGTTTCAGGACCCAAAGGCTGGAGGATTACCAGCCAGATTAGCATAGAGAAACTATATTTGAATTTTTGCTCAGCAGGCCTCTTCAAAAAGCTCAATTCCAGATTAGGAGGTGTTATGCTGAAAAGCGTCTTTCATTGTGGGGTTGAGTTACACTAGCCAAACAAATATGTCTGCAGTGTGTGGGGCTGGCATGAATTGTGTAGATGTCTCCATGGCAACGATGGCAAAAGTGAGGGCGCAGCGGAGTGAAGAGCGATGGTGGAATGCGGGAAAAAGACACACAAACACACACAAGAGACCATCCGAGACCACCAGTGAACAAAGGATGTTTTTTCCTCGGTTGTTTTTGTTGCATTTTGAAGATGTTCTTTGCTGTTCTTCTGACTTGCATGATAAACATATATACTGTAAAGGAGACAGGACCTAGTGGTCATGTGGAGATGATGTCACAAGGGCTATATTAGAAGTGCATATAGAGTTTCGAGTCAGAAGCCCACGGTAAAAAACTTTGGAGTGTAAAAAAAAATAATAATAATAACTTATCCCACATAGTGTAGCAACATACTCTTTTATCTTTGTTTTTGGTGATAATGGTGGAGATGTATGGATAATAGCAGTTCTCTGGGGAACTTTAAATGTTTTTTTTTTATGTTTATATGACATAGCTGTAAAAAAAATCTTATTTTTGTTTTGTTTGTTTATATTTAGTGCCTTAAAATAAGAATATCACAGAGCTGCATTACAGGTTTTTAAAAGTGAGAGCAGGGTCTGGATACTTTTGTGCAGGATTGTATCTGTAAAACAGCAGGTGTGTGTGATAGAAGGCATCCAACAATTGTTTCGAATGGCCAGGATGATGTCCAGAAAGGAGGAGTCGTCTCCTCTCAGCTCTCTTTGCCCTGAGTCCGGGCCAGTTGGTGAGGCTTCCAGGCGTGACAGGGAGCTGGCTGGGTTTGAAAGCCCATCCTTAAGCTGCAGTGGACAGGGTCAGATGTGGAGATGCCCCTGAACTCCTCTGGTATGTGAGGGAGAAGCAGGAAGAGCACAGTGGTAAAGGATCCACCATGGACACAGAGCAGGGCAAGAGGCAACTGCAGGTCTCCAATGCTGAAAGATCAGCATGCTTTAACACCACGTTTCTTATTCTCTCTAACAAACAAGTATTTATTTAATGCCATAACATTTTGATGGGGTGATAGAGATACCATAGCACCTATAGTGTATAGCTTCCTCTCAAACAGAAAAACAAAAACAAAAAAAACAAACAGTAATGTCACCACATTCCATTCATCTGAAATCAAGCAGAACAATACTTCTTAAGGCCACCATGCATGACCTTTTGTTTGGAAAGAGCCAGGCCTTCAGATCTTTGTTAAAGAAATTCCACATGGCTGGCACAGGCAGGATGAAATGAAAGCCCCTGCTGGCACAGACTGGCGCTGGTGCGTGGGCACCGAGCTATCACATGTCCCATGGGACAAGGCACGTGCCAAAACGACAGACTTCCCCTCCAATCAGCCACTTACCAAAGGCTCTCCATTTCACCCCACAAAGCCACTCTAAACACACAAATACACTCACACACAAATCCGCATACACAGATGGAGTTGGCCGCAGCTGACTGAATTACAGTTACAAATGCAATTGGAGAAGACTTTCCAGTTTGATTCAGAAAGAACTTCCCTGCTGGTAAACTCAATCCTCATGTTCTACTATACTATATGTTCTGCTTCACTGGTATACCGTTAAAATGCTGTGTGCAAATATATGAATCTGAAATACAGTCTTTTTAATGACAACTAATAAATTATCGCATTAACATCATTTTGGTTTAAATTTGGAGCGAATTTGCCTAAATTTATGCACAAAATGTCTGCGAATTTTTCTGGAAAACCTGCAGCTGCTGTAAAATGTGGCTCTACTAATAAAATGTTGAAATATTTATATTCAATACATGAGATGAAATGTAGGTATGCAAAAAATTCCAAAAAGTCGATGCTATTTTAACCAATAAATGGCTGATGGTAAAATTGTACTTTGTCTAAATAAAATAAAACACTTAAAACTAAAATGAGTCATTATAAATGTTAAAAATGAATTTAGGCATCACAACATTATAAAGACCAATATATAAAAGGCATATTGATTATGAATTTTGTTAAAAATTACTGTGCTTTTAAATATTCGCTTTATGTTTACTTTAGATGATGCAAAGCTAATCGAAATGTAAAAAATAAAAGTAATGAGAAATACCGCTACATCAATAAATAAATACAATTCTGAAATCGAATGATAACAACATTGTGTCTCCCTAATTAAATGTTCATTAAAATAATTGAATAAAAAAAAGCACACATAAAAGAAACATCTTGATTGCCTTTTGTTCACTATTGATAACTGTTGACCAAAATTTTACAAAACATTTAATCAAAAGAAAGTTCAATGAAAGACTAACATTCCCACATCTGATTGTCACTGATTATTACATTTCTACACAGTGCCCTGATCCCACATGATATCATTGCATCATTGAGGCAACAAAACAACAACATACATCAATATTGGCTGAGATGAGTTTCTTTTTATCTTCGAGGTAGAGCACTGAACCCAACACACTGTAACGTCTAGACATTACACCATAAATACTAAAGCAGAAAAACAACAGGCCAAAAAGAACAATAAATTAATTGTAGAAGATTTTGCTTGCTTAAACACGTCCAGTGTATCTGATCTGGAAGGATTTTTTTAATCTCTATCATCGCAATGGGGATTTTTTTTTCACTCATACTTTCTAATGTTACTATGAATCTGTTCTACTCTTCTCAGCCCCGTGTGTTCAACTATGTCTTTCGCCTCAAGTGATCTGGCAGTGAAAGTGACAGGAAACCCTCCATCTGAATGTGGGAATTTCTATTTCAGTCTTTATAAAACAGTTCAGAGATTCAGTACAATATATTGATCTAAAAATTACAACTCCAAATGCAACTACAAAAAAAAACATGATTATGTATGATGGACACATGTTGATCCGAGCACAGCTGAGTCCCACCAGCTGTCTGAAGCACAGCTCATGTAACCCACAGAAGGGGCGGCTCCGTCACCTCCCTACACGGTGCAGATGCTTGTGTTGATCAGATATGCTATCTCTTATATTGTTACATGCAAACCACGCACTCCCTTTACAAACGCCTTCGGCAGAGGGAGTGTGTGCGTATTCATGAGCCAATTGGACACCCTTTGACTTTGAGAGTGTATTCATGGAGTGATTTTACACAGTCTTGGTCTGTTTTGTCCATATCGGCACGGGCTATTGTTTACTTACGATAAGCAGCTGCTTTTTTAATGCAAAGGCAGCACTTTTTGCCACATAGTGACTAATGGCTGGCAGTGAAAATGACTGGCACACACAAAGACACAGCAAGAATTCAAAGATGTAAGATACAAGGGTCAGTGACATATGAGTGTCCATGAAGAATAAAAAAATTACAAAAAAAAAAGAATCCAGTTCATGTAAACATTAGTTAATTTCAAGAAAAGATTAAATTAAACTACTCTAAAAATGTCATGAGATTTAATCAGTGGATAACAATTTTCCTTACAATTGAATGCACATCTCAAAAATGTTATTATTACTTTTTTAAACAAATATCATGAACTATTATTTCATAAATATCAGAAACTTGCTGAACTTGGCACACGGTCATAAGGGTTTATTAATTTATTTTTTGCAGTGGAGCAAAAAATGAATTAAAATATAGGTATTTCAAACAAAATAATGAACAAATTGGTCAAAATATCACAAGTACATTTAGGGTTTTGAGTCAAAAGCCTAAGGACAAAAAGGTTGGACTGTAAAAAAAACATAAAATGTAAAAATATGTGGAAATGTAAAAAATGCACTGGTAATGAGAACATTGTTTTAATTGCATTTAATTTCTGTTGACAAAACAGTATTTTTTGTATGTTTTCTTCTTCTGCTTACTGAGTTGTTCTAATATTTAAATATACAGTACCTGAAAATTCCATAATAATGTGAGAACTCACACCACTTAGTTTAGCAACATGCCCTACGTTGTGTTCCATAAACTTTTATCTTAGTTTTGGGTGATAATGGTGGAAATGTATGGATAATGGCTGTTTTGTAGCCTTGACTATAAGGCAAATGTCTATACACAAATATAGAGCTAATGAAATGCAGTCTCTATATATATATTTAAACTTATATTTATATACACACACAGTATATGAAATCGAATTAATATGAACTGATATAAATAGATATTCTCTGACATAATATTGTGTTTTATGTGGGGTATTTATATATAATATTTTTGCAGTGAATTATATATATATATGTATATATATATATATATATATATATATATATATATATATATATATATATATATATATATATATATATATATATATATATATAATTATTTAAATTCAGAAATTAAAAACATGCTCATCATAGAAGATGTATTCAATTTCAAATTTATTTTTGCCCACTGACCCACAACACAAAAACAAAAAAGTGGCAAAGCAAACAGCGGAAACACAAAGTGTTTGACTGAAACTACCGAGCACCAGCAAGTCAAGACGTCAGGCGTGTGATTGATATTTCTAACATATCCCACCAACCCTGGGCTGGTCTCTGTTGTCCTTCGACCCCGCTGTGGCTCTTCGGTAACCAATGACCCGAGGGCTGTCATCAACATCCAACTCTTGTCGAATGACAGTGCCTCCGGGCCCCATCCAAACCCCCGACCCCTCTCCCCTTCCTCCAGGTGTCTGTCAGTGGGGTCCCCTGCTCCGTGACAGTGCCGTCACCCGTCCTCTGAAAGCCCTCCCCCTGTGCAGTGTCTCCCCGGCCCTCAGGCCAGCCTTTGATATGACCTGCCTCTGTGTCATTGTGTGAGGGCCGCTTGAATTAGCCTATTATTTCAACTCAATTTAGTGTGAGTAAACTCTGAATGATGAGGCTATCCCTCACACGCTCATTCTTACCCTCCACCCCTCCTCTCTCGCTCTCTCAGGCTGACCGTAGCGATATAATACACACAGACGACAAATCGCCTCTCTTATTCCACTCTCTATCATTCTCTCCACTGTCTCACTCCCAGATTCATACCCAAAGTGGAAGACAAGTGCCATTTGTGGACAGAAAAGTGTGTAACCAAATACTTATTCTGAAGAGGCAAGACAATAATTACCTGTAAAAAATACAAAATAGGGATTCTTTTTAGGGCTGCACTATTAACCTTTATCGCATCGATATTGAGGTTTTAACTCCCGCAATAACCTAACCTCAGGAGTCTGAGGTTTTTTCCCCCGCCTCTGACATTTGAGTGACAAACCTATTAGCCAATCAAAATCGTCGAATCTCGCGTTCCTGGCTTGCTGGCCAATTAGAAATGGCAATGGAAAAACAAGGTTGTATGCAGTGCATCGGCTTTCTGTCAGCAGAAAAGCAGCTAACACACAACGTTTACCTCGAATTGTGCCAGAAAAAACTTGTGTAACTGCGCAGAAACGGCCGAAGGCACTTCTTCGATGACGGGAGAGGTAGCGGGGGAGTACTTGGTTAACAAGAAGGGTGGTACTTCAGCTGTTTGGACTTATTTTGGATTCGCGAAGAACGACGTGGAGCAAAAGAGTGCTAAATGTAAAATATGTCGACGTGTATATGTCGACGTGTCTTATGTATATAGTATTTGGTGCAGGGAGTTAAAACGAAGTAAAGTAGGTTGTTAAGTAAGAAATGTAAAAAAGAAAAGAAAAATGTCAATATTACTCAGCCTTATGTTGTTGCAAAACCTCTAAAGCATTCTTTCTTCTGTGGAACACAAAATAAGATACTGTATAATGAAGAATATTTCAACCATCTTTATCCATACCATGAAAGTCAGTGGCTCCAACTAACGTTGAACCCCAATGATCTTTCAAAAGATCTTATTATGAAAGAAAATTATTTTGGTTTCTCTGTCCCTTTTATGGTTAATTGATGGGAAAGTTTGTTTTCCAAAAGAACCCCATTCATTTTATATAGAAAAGTTTCCACTTAAAGACTGTTAAAGAGCCTTTATTTGCAAACGGCTGCCGTATGTCTTAATTACAGTGAATTAGAGGCTCGCTTTAATTGGCGGCCGTTTGTACTGTAAGTCTATGGAGTGTGTGCGTGTGTGTGTGCGTGAAGTAACGTGATTACCGGCTATGTGCTTTATCTTGGGCTGAAAGAGGCTGACACAGTGCTAGAAACTAATGTGATAAACGCCAACGCTATCAGGGCTCCACTCACGGATCTAAAAGCTAACTGTTTATGACAAGCTAATAACGTGGCATGCAAAAGTCAGGGCTGTAAATTGGTTAGTTAGGGGCATGATGGATGAGGGCTAGCCTAACCTTATTTCCAATAGTGCCGCTTGATTTCCAGACCTGCGGATAATGAATTTGATTTAATTAGCCTGTCCCTCATCTAATTAAGAAGGTAAAAAAATCTGACCCCGTTTGTAGTCACAGCACACTCTGCAAAACCAACACAACACGTACTCTCTCTGGCAAGAGAAAGTTTTGACTGACTGTACTGGCCAGACATATTTCTTTCTGATGATTGGCAGTATCTGAACCCTTGGGCAAGAATTCTCTCTTTTGCTTGACTGCACTGTTTATTTCATTAGGCACACATAATGGCAGGGACTTTTCTGTGGTGGTTCTCATGCTATGTGGTAAAAGTAAGCTCTTTTTTTTTAGGACATTTCTTGAGAAGATCTGACACAATATCCAGTACAGGCATTTGGTTTTTCTTTTTAGCAACTTTCAAGACATTCTGATGTTGTGTTTTGCAGATGTATGCGGTTAGGACAACAACACAAATGATCAAAATCCACATTAAGTCAAGTTTATTCCCTATTAGTGTAATAGTAGCCTGTGGAAAGTAACAACATACATACTCAGCTCATTTTTTTTTCTTTTTTTTTTCTAAAGTTCAAACAAAAATGGTTCAACTTTAACCAGACAAAATACAGGGGTCCAGGCTAAGAAAAAAATGACAATAACTTAATGTTAAGACATATTTAAATACATTAGTAATTTTCAAGAATTCCATATTTTCATACATTTTTAAATATCTCCAAATCAATCAAATTAATTATTCAAAAATGTACACAGTACATGATGCCGATTCAAGAAAAGAAAATGGTAATTTTAAAAGTTAATAAGCAGAAATATCTTGAAAATTTCTAAGGCATCAGTAGTCAATCCGTCTGGTCATAATTCCATTAACGATTAGTGGAATATATGCTGTAGCATGGAGAACATCAGTAATATTATATATATTATACTTATTTTATTGAAAAATTATTTCAACAGAAAAAAGTCTTTTGGCTCATATGTCATTTTTTTTTGTCTGAAGCCCTAAAATAACTGCTTGATTTAGTACAACTACAAGTTGTAGCTAAACGAGCAATCAATCAATCGCCAAATCTCTGACAAACTGACAATGATTGATGGCGTCCATGACTATAGGAACTACGCAGACCTGCCATTTTTACCTGGCTTGTTTATTTATTTATTTTGTCTCCTGTGAGATTATTTCCAGTCATGCTGAACCCCTACAATTTTCTTTGCATTCTCCACCAATTTCAAAAAAAAAAAATTGTACTACAAGAATTCATAGTGTAAGTCCAACTAATGCCATGACATTCTGGCACTGGTGGTACACAGAAAGAAAAAAACACAGTCTACTGGTCTTCACCTGAAGTTATCTCTGCAGCTTTGTAAACCTAATTACCTCCAATGCACACTTCAGTTTATCTCTTTGCAGGTCATTATCTAAATTGACGACATATCATTAGAGTACTCAGTTGTGAAGTGTCCCTTTGTGTCAGTGAATGTGTGAATGTTGCATACGTGTCGATGTGTCTGTGTGAGTATGTTTACGTCTGCTTTATCTCTTAATAGGGCCCAAAGGGAGGGTGTACTTTGGTAATTAATCCTCTGTAGGCAATACAGGAATGGCTTCGTAACTGTTTTAAACACCGCAACCATAAAGCTGAACATCGCCTTTATGCAGTGAACGCAAACGTGGCTATCAGGAGACACAGAATAGCCTCTTGTTGCCTGACTTGTGAGAAGCATTCATTAAGCGGTATTCTGAGGGAAAGCAGCTCAGACTTTAGTCAGTAAACTCATTAATTAGAAAACGTTCAAGAGAAAGACGTGATTGATGCCAAACATTCATGCTCAGGGGTCCTGAAAGAGTATTAATAGATAAAGCAGCTGAATGAACGAGCAATCTTCTGTTTTAGCTATTGAAATTACATTAGCATAAAATATTAAAATCTTGTTCATTTAAAAAGGCAATTTTTATAAAGAAAAGAAATACCATTAAAATGAGATGAAGACCCTAGGAATGTCAGTCTTCTAAAAAAAATTATAATAATAATTCTATAGAGTGGGTCTCTGCTTGGTGGGCCCCGCCATTTTGACATCACATGATCAGCGATGTCAAGTTGTCAAGCGAAAACAAGTTACTACTAAAATGTTTAACACAACATATAAAAATGGAGTGCAAATAAATGCAAAGCAGCCAGTAAATTTCATACATCCAGGCCAGTAGGTGTCAGTGTGAAGTCCAAAAACTGTAAACTAAATCAATATATATTTTGTACAGTTTACCATAATGATTGTACTAAACCAGGAGTGTATTGATCAGTGATTATTTCCAAACCAGCTGCCAAACAACTGGTGAAATAATATATAAAATAGAATGCTTTGCCTCAATTAAAAAGAGCTACATTTAGTCAGAAACCCAACAGAGCTTGGTTGAATTGTGATACATGGAAATACATCATAAACTATGCAACATAACTGTAATATCACGAATTATGAAATGGACAAAATAGCAGAAACCATAATAATGTTAATTCAGAGAGAATATATACAAAAAAAAAAAAAATTGAAACATCTGATCGCTTCCCGGCCTTGCTTTTTACAAACCCTGGATATGGGAGTGAAATTATTGCTGTCCTCCGAGCCAACTGGCCCAAATGCCTCAGTATATCATGTAGAGAGATAAAGGCTTCATGTCAGTCCCACTCTTAAAAACAAACCACTATGGTGTTGGTGCTCTGTAGCAGTCCCTCTTTGAGGTTGTTTTCGCTCTTTGCCTTATGTAACCCCATGCCAAGCAACCCTACGGGAACTACGGCATGAACTACAGCTACTGCTGTTACAATACGATCAGGCTTGGCTGGGATTTGTACACCGTCATTCAGGAATTTCAGAGTGATTCGTGTCCTGAGCCATTAGATTAAATTTAACCGGAGGAACGCTTGCAAAAGGGCCTCGTCTACCATTTTTGTGAGGGACATGTATGGATGCCCGTCACCTCCGGTGTGTTTATTGGTAACATAATCACAAGGACGAAATGTGGAAGGAGAGCGGCCTCGTGTCCATAGAGAGGTCCGTGTGCAATAACACTCTCGTCTGACAGATAGACAGCTATATTAGAGGGAGTGACAGGCAAACAAACAGAGATCAAGCTGTATTCCCCTCGTCCGTCATCTGCCTATGCTTTTTCAGGTCAGTAAAGCTAATTTAATTCCCTCGGTCCTCCACCAAAAGGCAAGTGCCACTCAGGAGAAGCGACGGAGGTGAGAGTGGGAAGGATGGAGAGAGAGAGGGGGCACTGAATAATTATGAATCAAGGGATCTTAACCTTCTGGGGAGTTAATTTGAAGAGTGGCAGTGATATGTAGTTTGAGTGTGTGTGTGTGTGTGTGTGTGAAAGAGAGGGAGAGAGAAAAAGAGACAGCTTATTTCCCAGGGGTGTCCCTATAGCCTTTTGTGTGAGTATGAAGAGATCAGAGCGCAGAGCAATATTATGTCTGTTAGCAACCATATGACGAGCTGACCCGGCAACCTGCCCTGGCGACCGCACCTGCCATCATCATGGCTAATTTGTTAAACAAATCAATAGCGCTCTATTGGCCCGTTCACACCCGCCCCTCTCTCTTCCCCGCCTGATTTCATCCCTCTGTTCTGGCCAATAAAGTATTGAGTGCCAGTCAGTCTGTCAAGAGCAATCCACAGGTTCAGTTTCACGCAAATGCTAAAACCAAATTTGGCTTGCAGTAACTCATTTAAAACCAATCTTTGTAGCATTTTCAAATACCATATTTGCAGTCAATAAAAGTTGAGAGCACAAAATATGCCTCCAGAAATCTCTCTTATAAACAGAACAAAGCAAATCATATATATATATATATATATATATATATATATATATATATACACACACACATACATACACACGAACACACACACACACACAAACACACAAACAATTACAGACAACTGAATTGGTGTTGACTGGAGCAGGTAAAAATTATAATGGTACATTTATAGGATATTTCTGCCTACTAGTTGCAGTACCTTCAATGCAATATTCATCTACACCCCCAACCCCCAATTAAATAACAACTCTAAATGAAAATGACTGCTCATGAATCAAATATTAATGATGACTAATTACTATCATGATAGCTTCAAACAAAACAATTTACATTACACTTAAAAAAAGAGTAAGTAATAGTTTGTTATTACAGAAAATGACCTAGCAGGCACTGACTTCACAGAAAATGTGTAATTACATTATTTCATTTTTGTAAGAAATTGCTGTTCAGTTTTTAACATTGGCTATTAATGCTGCCATCAAGGTTTTCAAACACCAATTTTTCAGTAATGAACACTGAACACTGTTACTGTTGTAATGAAAATCTGTGTTTACTGGAAAAGAGATTAAAATATTGCCTATATCCACCACTGGTTCTGAGTTTGTGACGATTTTGTGAGAAATGTTCTAGACGTTATGAAGGTTAATCATTTTGTAGGCTGACTTTTCATAACCTAATAATAATAGAGTCAAAATTAATTTACTTTCATCATATTTGTGCCCCTAAAACATTTGCCGCTATCCAGAAAATAAATAAATAAATAAATAAAAGAAAAAAATCCTTCCTACAGCCCCTTCAACCCAGGTCTAGCGACACATCTGGTGCTACACCTCAGTCAGAGTGGATAAATCAGAATGTATTTCTTTTCTCTTTTTTCCCACCACACTCTCTCCCGCAAATTCAATCACATTCCTCTGATCTGCCACAAAGATCAAATTAGGGCAGAAAGTCGCTTTGGGGAGAGAAGGAGGGATGGAGCTGAAGAAAAAGGCAGAGATGAGGAGAAAAGAGGGGGAGAAGGATGAGTCGAGACAGATGGGAAAGCAAAAAGAAAGACAGAAAGTCCTAGAATTAAAACAAGAGAGGAGGCAGATATAGAGGAACAAAGTGATAAAACCAGGCAACTCCAGCGCATGGTTAGCCCACCTTATGACTCGGCTACAGCTCTGGGTTTTGTCATTACTGAAACCAGTCAGAGAGTTTTCCTCATTTATTTTGGCGACTTGGCTCGGCAGCACCGCTGGGCTCCAGCACGTCTCATGGTGGTGTGTGGTGCTGTGCGGGCTGAGAGAGGGGGACGTGTGCATGGCAGGAGGGAGCGGAAGCCCTGCTGAGACACTCTAGCATTCTGGTCAGAGCCTTGTGGCTGCCCACATCTGCTTCCAGTTTGGCACAAACTGGCTAAAAGGAGGGGCTGCTCTGCCAAGGGGAATCACAGACCTTTGACTGTGCAGCTCTTTTGACTAATTGTCATTTCTCATTATACAGTCAAATGGTGCAAAGATGGAGCAAAACGATGGGGAAGGAGTGATTCCTTCGTAATCCTGGAAAAGGGAGGGCACTAGATACATAGACAGCATAGACAGAACAAACAATAGAATGAACAATAACACAAAAGTTAGATAGATATATAGATAGATAGATAGATAGATAGATAGATAGATAGATAGATAGATAGATAGATAGATAGATAGAGTTCATCTTACTCTACAAAGTCACACCAAATACCACATGACACATCACAGAAGAACTAGAAGAATCAAAGTCATCAAAAGCTAAACATTCAGTGAATTAACAAGGGTGTGAGAATTAGTGAAAGAGCCTCTGATATTATGGAAAACATCTCTGGATGAATTATATTGGGAGTGGTGAAGTTTTGTACCAGTAGCAATTGCTGGAATGACTGAGAATCAAAACAATATGTTTAGAGTATTTGAAGTACACACTGGCCCGTCATCAGGACTTATTATGACAGCATGTTTATTCCCATTTTTCAATTATGCAGTATGTATTATTAAATTGGTGTTTAACACCCAAGTATGCAAGAATCATTTCCCAACAACCAAGAGAAAAATAAACGCATGAAACCACTGACTATTAGTCCAGAGCTTCTCATCTTTTTTTGTTGTTCCACCAAACTATTTAGAATTGTTACTGCATTCCTTCACAGTAAATTTTAACCATTTTCCCAAGAGCATCACACTACAATGAATCACTGTCATCAACATCTGATATCCTTTTTGAATTATTTGCTATTGGACGAGACAATGGTATAAAGATATGAGTCTAAATTGGATAAGTAAAGGAAGTCTCTGGATCCATATGAAACCTCCTTTGTTTTGGCTCCCATGGCTCTGCGGTTTCTCTTTACTCTTCTTAAACTCTTAATTTATTATGCTGTAATCGCAATACAAAGGAGCCACATTGAGTGCAGTGCTTCTGAAAAGCCTCCTCAAGTGTTCGCAAAGACTACATGCTCACTGCTTAATGAGTCCAAAGGTTGGGTCTTACCTCAAGGTGTTAAAATAACCATCAACACAGAAGCCTTCAATTACAGCTGGGTAATCCCTCCAGCGATGGCAGGTATGTATCAGGTGAGAACAGGTTAAGTCTCACACACACACACACACACACCCCTGACAGGCTAGGGTGTTGCCCTTCTTTGATGTGTAGCCAGTTTGTTTGAGAAACACACTTGAGCTGCTGTGACGTGCCCAAGAGATCACCCCACACATGATAGGTCCCTTGTCTGCTCTGCCTTGACATCCTGGGAGTGTTGTGTACACACACACACACAAATATAAACCCATACATACTCATACACTGTTATTCAACTGCCAGCCTTGACCTGTATTTGTAATATTTTTGACTGTTTACAAAAACAAAACAAAATGTATGTACTGTTTCTGTGCAATGACATATGATGCCACCACAACAGAAGCAGAGACTATTTCTTCAACTAAGTGCACTTTTGAACCCGTGGACTTTCATGAAATAAACTCACTCTCAAAACACAACTTTTATTAACTATATTGTGCAAAAAGACATTTTTAAGGCTTATTTAATAACTAGCATTTTATGTAGCTGCATAATAAATACATAATACAATTAAATAGCATTTTTTTGCACTTTTTGCATAGCAATTGGATATCATTCACAATCATTATCAAGCTGCAACATTTAATCAAGCAATTACACACTATAGATTATAGATATAAAAGTACAAGTTAAAAATTTATATAAATATATTTCTAAAATAGTTTTTTATAGTAACACTATAATAACAAAAAGAGAAACATTGTCTGAAATCTGTAATTTAAAAAAACTAAATACAAGTTAAATTAAATGTTGAAAGCATAGTAAAAAGTTTTAAGGTAACACTAAAATAACAAAAAAAGTGAAATATATAATCTGAAATCTGTTATGTATGTAGTATGTATGTAGTTTCAATAAAAAAAATAATTCCTGGGAACATCCCAAGTCCCTATAGTTGAAGAAACACCCACTTCTGCTTATCCATCCCTGGCATTCTCAGTCAGAGTAGACAGGAACCATTGCTCTAATCTCTTTTCAGGTTGGTTGCAAAGAGCGCATTTCTTTCCCCCCCCTCTCTCTACCTCTCTGTTTGTCAAGCGTGCCATCAGATTAGCCTGCGCTCTGGTTTCACTGCTAATTGTGCTCGTCCACTTAAAAAGCCGACAGACTCTCTTGAGTGTGGAAAATCGCAGGCTTTGGGTGGCTTACCGCTCATCCATCATCAGCAAATAGATCCCTCACAAGAGCTGCACACCATCACCATCAGCACGTGGCACACCATCACTATTAACCTGCCGCGTGCTCCCCATCAGCTAGCGCTCAAGCACATCTAGCGTGGCTTGCACAGGACACTTAAATGTGAAGATTAATGTACATTTCAGAATAAAAACGCAAGAACCAACAAACAAACTGCTAAAAATATTATTGTCAAAGAATGTTATGAGATTCAATGCTGAAGTAACCTTGTTTTGATGCAAATCCTAGCTTGAATAATTCCCTCCTTTATTTTAACAATGCGAAAAAAGTAGTATTTTTCCCCTCATGGTATTCATTCAATCAAAATTTTTATTTATGTTCCTTACGTGGTTTTATTTTCCAGTTTGTCAGTCTGTGAGATGTTGCTATACATCCTGGTGGAGGATTAGCTTCCTGTTTCTTCCTCTGAAAATACAATACAACTATAATTTCATATTTCACAATGACAGAAAACCACAGCAAGGATTTTTAATTAAAAACCAAATGAGTGAAATGAAAGTGGGAGGAGAGACAATAAAAGCAGGAATGTGCGCATCCGTGGACAGATTCTCAGTGTATTTTTTTTATTTAAGACCAGCGCCTGTGCGCTAACAGCATTAATGATATTATGAAGAATTATGAGCAGAAATCGAATTTGTTTCGCCACTTGAGCGCCACTAAAATGCCAAACAATAAACTACCAGATTGCAAATTAGATCAGTAAAAATATCAAACACATTGCGGTGGTGGGGGAGAGAGAGAAAAGGGAGAAGGAGGGGAAAAAATCCATAATTGTGTTTAGCATCTGGACCCGAGGGAGTGAAGACACTAAAGATCATCAGGGACCGACGTGCGAGCCTGCTATTGACAGTGTGCTAAAAATCGACAGGCTAACTAAATAAAGACTGCAGGCTCCATTAAATATTCAACAGCTGAGATTTGACTAAATCGCCTGTGTTTCGCTTTTTGCGCGTCCCCCTTGGAATCGCTACTTTCTCCTGTTTTACCTCTCCTGCCTCTCTCTCTCTCTCTCTCTCTCTCTCTCTCTCCCCATCTCTCGCACTCGCTTCTCATCACCTCCATCTTTTTTCCTTCCCTGACTCTTGACAGCAATAAATGATGTGGAGCCTGAGGGCCTGACTCTGAGGGGAAGGAGCGGAGGCCTCAGCCTGCTCAGAAAAAGCAATAGAGGAGAAACAGCCAATGACCAATGCTCATCACGCCAGCACTGAGGCGAAGATCAGTGACATTAAATAAAGGCTCTGAACACCTCCCGCTACCAAGATGGAGAACCTGTCATGGGCGCACACATCCACAAAATCTACCCAGCGTGCTCTCTGTGCAGGCAAGTCTGGATAGATGCACACACCATCAAAGAAACAGGGAACCATTTTGGCAAAGCAGATGTTTTTGATGGCTGCAATACAAGGTCTAATATTTAGGGTTAAATAAACAAATTTGTTAACCATATGAGACATTGTTTAAATGTATTTGATCTTACAAGCAATGATTGCTTTGGTTTCGAGTATGTGAATGGAATGGAGTGATGGCAGTTTGCCTCCACACTCAAACATTCTGGTATCATTGAGCTCTAGCTCCACTCCAGACTTTCTCACTCACTGAATATAGGAACACGGCTTTTTTTTTGTGCCCTGTTACAACTACATTGTAATGCTTTCAACATATTTCATATAGTATAGTGAAATCGTGTTTGTGCAATTTCTGTACAGACATGATCTGAGAGTTGAATTCATGTTTTTCCTTTTTGTAAAAGGAAAATGGCATCATATTTTTCATGATTTTTCCCTAAATATGTTTTTTTGACTTATTGACTTTTTATCTGTTCAATACACTTAAGTGAAAAAATTTACTCTAGTAGTTGCTAGTACATTTCTAAATTAATTACAAAGAAATGTCAAGTAAAAGAGAGTTAAACAAAATTAAAAGATAGACTTAAATACAATTTTCTTGTAAACCTTTGTTTTATTTCTAAGTTTATGAAATCATTTGTACAGTGTAATAATCTACTATTTCCATCTCTCTTTTATACAATGAAAACTTTAATTTTTTCATTTATTACTTTAAATTATTTCCAAAATATTTTTTGTGATTTACTGTTTTCTACATAAAATCATCCTTCATAAAGATGTAAAGAACATTCTGTGAAATAACCTTTATATCTTTAATACTGACTGAGTAAGGCCATGTCAAAGATTGAAATCATAGTGAAATTAATTGTTGAAATCAAACATTGATGCTTGTTATCTCATAATTAGATTTTGAGACTTTAGCTTGGATTTCACAGACAGGGTCACAATTATTCATTTATTTAGATCACGGCTAGAGAAAGAATTATGAAGACTTTTACATTGCAACACTGCATTGTGGTGAATTCGTGTGGACATGTGATTGCATTATGGGCTGTTACCTGTTATGATCATGACAGAGTGGTATTAGAGTGAGTCCAACTTTCAAATCAAAAAACTAAAAGTATGTGAACCACTCATATACTTCATATACATCAGAATTTCAATAAAGCCATGTGATCTCAACTGTCATCCCTCAGCTGTGTTGCATCAATACAGATCTCTCAATGACAATCACCTTGGATGTGGTTTTTAATCATATCAGCATCCTGACACTGATGGTCCAACTTGAGAGACAATCTCCTGTCCCTCCTCTACTATCCTAGCATTCGACGACTACTGTCCACGCCATTATATATCTGTGTATTTCTAAGGGGATAGAATAGATCAGGACAGATGACGGCACGAGCCAAACGCGTTAATCTGAACCGAAAACGAAACTCCTCCAGGTTTCTCCTCCTCTATCGGTGCTCATCTGCTCCCACGAGAGCGGAGAAGCACTTATGCAAATAAGCGGTGACAGCGTTATTGTGGAAGGAATATCAATGGAGTAATTACAGCAAAGCCAGCACTCCTTTCCCCACCACCCCTGCCCGACTTCATCTCACAGCCCAGCTATGGCTCTCCCTGAGGGGGGAGGAGGAGACAGCAGCCACACTCTGGATCCAGAGCTAATAATGGAGGAACAGGTACAACCACAGAGGGAGTCAGCACAGGGGTCCTAAGACACAGACGTGGCTAAACGTGACCCGCAGTCCCAAAGAGCGATCACGACATGATCTGATGTTTAATGTGTAGTGAGCTGTGTTTAAAGGCTCCAAACAGGAAACTGTGTCGCTCTTTGTCTATATGTGTATGTAAATGTACGTATGCTCAAGTAGATTGAGGTGGTGAGCTTTGAAGGCACCTGTACTACTGAAGGATGTTAAGTCTCAAAGGTAAACTGCCACTGTGGTATATACAATTAACAGTACACTCACACCATTGTTATCATAAACATTAATGAATTTATTTAGCATTACATCTGTTGAGATCACCTATATTAGTGATGCATGATATATTGGTATCACTGATTGGAGATTTTTATTTATCAGTATATATATATATATTATCATTACCTTTGTCAACTAATGTTCACTAACAGTTTGAAAACAGTAAAAATTCATGTTATTTTTTTCATACTGTACATACAATGCATTGATGCCTAAATGCACTTGTAAAATTTAAATGATTTCCGTGTGTGTGTGTGTGTTAGGTTTTAGTCTTCTTTTTTAATAATTACCAGCTTATTGTTTGGACAGTTTTAACATCAGTGCATCACTGAAATAATGGTTCACTGCTGACATACACACTTAAGGATATAGACTATTTAAACAAAAAAGGACAAGCCCTTCAATATGTGATATGTCGTGTTTCAACTTGGTGTCTCAGTACATCAGCACAATAAAACTGTGCTCACAGTCATTTCACAGGCTTCTCAAAAGAGTGCTGATAGTTACAGTACATGAACCATCACAACTGCACATCACAAAATATCAGAATGTTGGTGTGAGTGAATTACATCCAACATTAAGCTTCAACATAAAAAAAAAAAATCTTTTCCAGTTTTTGTAACTACCCATGAAACATCAGAGCATATTCCTGCAGTCTGAAAATACACTGCCCGAAGCTAGATTTACTTTAGCTTAAAAGAATATAACAAGTCTAGAATCTTAGCATACTTATGGTTGCTTACAGGATTAGCCTCCATCAGTGAATCTAAGGTGATTTACTCTGACAGGCTCTGGAAACAAGTTGGCAATTGTCCAATGAGCAAACACTTTTGGCATGTAAGAGTTGTCTAATTTAATGCTCAAATTTGTCTCTTTGTGCTTAGGGAAAGCACTCCTTGCCCCATTAATCCATGTGAAACAACAGTCATGCACGCCTGAAGAGAAGTAATCTTTCATCCTCACCATCTATTCACAGGTGAAGGATGGGTACGGCCATAAATAATGAGGGGGAGAAGAAAAAAAGGAGGAGGGAGGGATCAAGGCGAAAGCTGGGAGTCCAGAAAAAGCAAAGGAGAGAAAGCTAAGGAGAAAGAGGGGATAGCTTCAAAGCCATCACATTCCTTAATACCCCCCTTAGGCGGAGCATTAACATGGCTAGAGCTGGATGTGCACCCTATGTGCACCATCACTGGCATGAGAGAGACCCCTAAAAACATATCTCATATCTGTAAGCATCCGTAAAAACAAAGGTTCCAAAAGCAATTCCACAGAACCATTTTGGTTCCCTCCACTGAACAGTTCTTGAAAGAACCATTTTTGTCTTAGTGTGAAAAACATTTGAATAATCTAAAGAATCTTTTTACACTTTTAAGAAATGGAAAGGTTTCATGGATGTTAAAGTTTTTCTTTGAACCATAGATGCCAAAACTTAATTTTTAAGAGTGTGGAACATTTCCAGTGCATAAAAATTTCTTTATAATGGGAAAAGGTTCTTCAGATTATTGAAATATCCTTTGCATTAAGAGAAAAAGGTTCTTTTAAAAATTGTTCACTGAAAATGTTCTTTGGGGAACCCAAAATGGTTCTATTGTGTCGCTATATCTGAAGAGTGCAGGTAACGCTTAACGAAAGTGTTTGGAATCAAAAGTTACAGAACAATGCAAAAGTTAACAATCCAATCTGTTTTAATTCATAATAGAAGGGGACAGGGAATTCATAAATTTGCAAGAGATCAGGAGACATCTTAAGAGGGCAAGAGGAGTAGAACAGGGATCAAGCCCAAGACCCCAAACACATTCTGTTACTGCACGGCACTGGCGATGTCCAAGCACCTCATAGATCACAGAGCGCTTATCCACACACTTATCTCATGAGCAATAACTCCCAATTAAAACTTGAAGAGAGTAAAACAGATGAAGTGAGAGGCAGGAACCAGAGGTTTCTAAGGCCTTTCGCCCCTTACCTCTGCACCAGCCTCTTCATAAGCACGTGTTTGCACTCCAACGGACAGCCAAAACAAATCGCTTGCGACCCCACTGGCATATAAATTCTGATTATGGGGGTGAAATGCGCTTGTGGATTTCTGAGGTCTGTGTGGCCTTAATAGTTTTAGTTTCGCCCAATCTTGTGCAAAAACTAATGTGTTGCTTCATATGGGAATTAGTTTGCTGGCTTTGAAAGTGGTGAATGTATTGGGATATGTAATGGTAATATAAACAGCTGTGTTTTCATAATGTTGGAGAACAGATACGTGTGGCAATCAGGTCAATTAAGACTCGCAGAACACGAAAGCATTGGCATTTATTCTGAAAACTTGCCTGACAGACATCGTATCATTTATACAGCAGAATGATGAATGTTTCCATGCAAAGCAAACCTGGAAAATAAACAAATGGGATGGTGAATGTAGGAAAGAAATAAGCAACTGTCAAGTATTATCTTCATTTGCTCACTGGCCTTTCAGAGAACAAATTGTTAGAATGCAATAAAAAATATGCAAGAATAGGATATAGGTCTGTGATGTAAAGGTTTTTTTTTTTGATAATTTTTAACTGCCATTGTTCTTATGTTTAAGAGGTCTGTTTTGCATTTTCTCAGTTTTATTTTTCTTCACAGTAATAAAAACAACAAATTAAAATAACGGGCTACTCTGCACAGCATGAGCCCCTGCTGTGGGAGGAGCTGTAAAGCTGATGCTAACATGATTAACATGAAAAATAAAAGAGTAAGAAAAAACATGCCCTCTCTGTTTATTTTTCCTGTTCCCTTCTATGCCGTTTTTTCCTGCTTTTCTTTGATCCTGTGGATCTTACGAACCTTCCACATAAACGGCTACGTGCGAAGGACACTTTTAGTGCATCCTGGGCTTGATGCAATGTATCTCATGGATGTCCCCAGAGTCACAAATCTCAAGGATGAAACGGACATCTACTCTCATGCAACCACTGGAAAATGACATCTCTTTCTATCTGAAATATCTTAAGAATACGTTACAAGCTCCCAGTCTAGCTCTTAAACACATTTGGAGGACAGAGAGTGAGCGCATCACTTTGAAATTTCAACCACTTGTGCAATTACCTACAGACCGCTGGTGGTTTGCCGCCACAGGGTGAGTGTCCATCTCGAGGAGGACTGCCGGGACACGAAAACCGAGATAAAGAATTGTGCACGTTACTGAAATCAGTCTCTGATGTCCACATCCCAACATAAATTACTCTGGAATATAATCAAGATACAAGCGTAGTCATTAAAATACCAAGAATTAATAGTCGAATGGTACTAATTTATGTAACGGGGGAATTTTACATAGGACGTTTTTGAGATAAAAGTTCTTTAAACACTCTAAATCCCATGTCATGACTGTTTATAGCCATTCAATATACACCTTTTCTAAGTGGAATGAGAATCTAGTGTTAAAAATGCATTTTAGTGTTTTAAGTGACAATTAAATCATTATTCTTTTTTTTTTTCAATAGAAATGATTTAACTGTTGCATAAAAGCGGCACTTGACCACACTGACTTTAATCGTATGAAAGTAAAAAATAAATAAAAACAAAATCTTCTTTTGTGTGCCATAGAATAAAGAAAGACAGATCATCCCACGGTGGATTTTGCAAATTTAACTTGGATTGTTAGTCTAAAACTCAGCATCACCTCTGTTTAGAGGTCCTCAAGAATTATATACACCTAGAAAAACATGCAAATACTGCCATTTTTCTCTTATGTTACCTTCAAAAGACACCTACTAAACCTCTAGACAAATCACTGCTCTTTCGTGCACCCCTGTGAGAAGACTTATGTTTCTCCATCAATGTTCCATTGAAGTCTTCGTGCTCACAGATATCAAAGACTCAGGATTAAATAACTAATTAAATAATAATGAAGGAAACAGAAATACAAATGCAACCAGAGAAGAAATGAACACTGATTGCGGAGGCCAAGTAAGAGTTTCCATTTAGGGTTGCCAAAGCACCGTTAAATGTTATGGGCACATCAGGGTGCAAAGAGAGCCTGTTGGTCAGCCCGGAGGGGAGTATGACATCTGACACAGAGCAGAGGCATTCTGGACCACGCAGACCCCATGCTTCAAAAGAAACGCATGGGAAACAGACAACACTGCTGCATTTGGGTCACAAACAGGGCCCTCCACAGAAGAATAGGTATCATGAGGAGCACAATCACGGGTTATACAATCCGAGTCTTCACCGAATACAGGCAAAAACATATCCTAACAAAGTCACGTGAAACCTTAGAGCACTCGCTGCTTACTTATTTATCTTGCTCTGACTTTCACCAACTGCGGTTGAACTCAAACCCAAGGGCCCCAATAGTTGTCAGGTCTCAGATGCAGTATGGCTTGAGGGCCGATCTCCAATGCCGCATCAGGGATTCTGCTTCAGCTGACGGTTCACTTTTATAGCTTCCTTGAAATATCCGTAAAAGAGGAGCTGGTGAGCTAAAGAAAACTGCTTTAAAACATTGGTGTATAAATATCTTTTAATACTACCAAACCCTATGTTAATGTCCCCTTTAGAAACCGCTCACTTTATTTCTCTCTCCCCCTTTTCCTTGCTTTCTTCCTCGCAGCTCTCAGCTCATTACATACAACATGGAACTAAAGGACCACATCTTCAAATTAAGTGTTTTCATACACTATATGAACTTCGGCCAAGGGTCCACAAACTCTACCTGTTTGGCTCTCGAGCTGCTCGTTTGTCTTTCTCTCACTGGTCAGAAGGACGTAACATTTCAATTATGAAAAACAAAAAAACTTCTCTCATAATCCTTAACGAATGCCTGCTGAGGTTCATCTGATAGCTGGCAAAAGAGTTTCTTCGCAGCTGCTTGCATGTCTCCCACGGAGGGGAAAAAAACCCACATGGTTGGGAGATACTTGTATAATGATGTTTGAGCCTTTTGATTGATCATACATCTCTCCCTGGAGTTTGATGTGTTTTTTGGGAGACTTAAGAACCTGACAGAGAGAAATACAGCCACAGAGAAAGAGGAGAGGTATCAAGAAAACATGTGGTGGAATAATGCAAGGCCTGCCTGAACAGCAGACTGTGAACAGAAACAAAACGTCATGTTGTACCTGCACTGATGACATCACTACGAAATAACTATCGAGCAGACGGAAGCATTGGGACAAAGCGAATGAAACCCTAGTGGAAAATCAAGGCCAGTTTTTCCTTCTCTTAAACTCGTGGGCTTGCGGTGAGCTTCAACCCTATAATAAAATAATGCACAGCAGTGTGTAGTGGATCTCTGTTTGAAAAATACTTGTGGAGAAAAAGAAAAACACATGGTGCGTAGTGTGGCACAAAACATATTTCATGCATGACTTTGGAGAATGTTAATAAGGATTAGAAACATACTTCAACTAATGTTCGGCTTCCCTCATGGGGCCATGACTGATTTTTACTCATGTTTCTCAAATGGGGAGAAATAACATCTGAGGTAACAGTTAACATTTTTAAAAACAAAAAAGGTAGAAAACGCTTTTAGAGGTATAATTTGTGAGCACAGTACGGAGAAAAGGAATCATTCTTCTCTCTTAATAGCTAATGCTGAGAAGGTTCTCTTGCATTCGCTCTCTTTCTGCAGTCTTTATTTCATTAGGATGTCATGTCAGGGGCCCTCAAGTTTCCCTCTGACCCCACACTCCGAGCACGGCTTCTGGTTAATGTTACATCAATACGGCTCTTATAAAAAAATGTTTTAACGTACAATGCATGTTCGGTTTCCAAGGAAAGATGGACCAATTAATCTGATTATAGTCTCAAATCCGACAACATGTGTACGCGTGTATCTAAGCATGTGGGATGCAGATGTGCGGTGCTTATGTGCGTGCCTGCAAGCGTGGAACTGGTGGATCAGGCCAAAATCTTGAGAGGATACAGCAGCTACCCTTCCACTGCGAATAACCCGAACATCAGCTCTTCAAAAGCTTCGCAGCCTGTCAGATACTGAAACATCGGCTCTACTTAAAAACCACAAAACCAATACGCCACCACCCGCAGCCACTTTGTTATAAAGGCAAACACCAGCACCACCACACCACCAAGAGGTTTCTTAAAGAGTATCATGTGTGCGTGTGTGAGCATCGCATGGCAGTATTTTTTTTCAAAATTAGGTTGTAGTTTTGTTGCGGACAACAGGAGGACAGAAAATGCCAAATGTAAATAATAAATGGCAACCAACTATGAAATCATGTGATGTGATGTAGCAATGACAGAACAATTAAGAGGGCTTAAATGTCACAAAGGATATACAACCAATCAAAATTTGCCACAAATCAGCATCCCAGAGAAAATCCAGTTGAGATTTAATGGTTTACTGTGAGCGATCCACTCTTTTTCATCACATGACGCAGTGTAGTCACATATACAAAGACAATTCAGCAATTGAGACTGGAAAATAATGACAGGAAAGAGCAATGAAAGGGGTACAGATGTGAAATCATAAACCTCTGTCCAACCCTTCATGCTCCATTTGATATCATAACACTAAAGCACTTAACACTTCAGAGCAGATCATTTATTCTTCTCCGCTTACATCACTGGGTCCAACATTATGGACGATAAGTTTGCAGAGATCTCTTTTGAAAGCTATGATACATTTCTGTCATTGCTTTAATTTTGCTTTGTTAATAGAATGTAGATTGGTTGGGAAAGCACCTTACCAATTATTCTCAAATGGTGGTTTGTGATCCAAAAATGTGTCTAAATATTTTTCTTAAAAAAACACTATTCTAATGATATTGCCCTAACTCAAAATTACCTTTCTAAAACTTAGCCTTTTGTAGCAGTACTATGGTACAATGATGGAATTAAATGATAATACAATGTTGCGTTTTAAAATAAATATCATGGTATTGATCATTGTGGTATTCCTTGCACCATAGTATTTATACAGAACATGTAAAAATAATCTCAAGTGCATTTATTTTTAATGATTTCATACATGTTGACACTTTCGTTCAAAGAGTCTTCAAATGAACACAGTCATTCACAATTTTCACATGCTTGTGTTGAACCTCCTAAAGACCTTCTTCAATGCAGCAAAATGAGAGCATTTCCAATGGTTTGTAGATAAATATTCAACTCAATCCAATGTTTTTTCTTTGTTTTCCATGTTTTAAGTATTGCATTGTTTTACTGCATGACAATTGCACCAAACGACTGTCTGACTGATTCAGACTAAATCGTGAACCGATTAATACAGTTTTGTCAATCTGTTTGAACTTTTCATTCCAAAAAAAAAAAAAAGACTCAAAGGACTGATTCATCGGAGAATCTATATTGCTAGTTCCGAACAAAACAACAGACGTGCTGACAGGGAAATTTTCCTTATGTCTGTATTTAAGTATCCACCTCAAGACAAGAATTTATCAGTTAAATTAAAACACCAATCCAGACCCTCACAACAAATAAGAAAGGACATAAGCCAAATAAAGAGTCTAGTATAGTTTCTGTACTTGAATACAGTCTTCTTTTATTCCATTAAATATTTTAATTTGTGTATTATTTTAGACATTTATAGTATAACACTCTTGTAATCCTCTTAACTCTTGCAAAGAGTACTTATGCAAACAAGGATGAATGTGACAGCAAACTGTTTGGATTGCAACAGACTGTTTATCTTACAGACGGAGATGTTTTTGGGTGAGTGAGGCATTCAGGCTTTGCCATCAGGTGGTTTGGCACTGTGTCCAACCACTACAGAGCTGAAGAAGGAGGGCAGAGAAGAGTCTGGCGCACGGTGTGATGTGAAGCTGGAGGTCGGGCTCTGCCGCCTCTCCAGCTGAGCACCAAGCGCCACACATCGGCTCTGGTTTCATGTTCTGGGCCGGGGGTCAGGATCGCTCTCCCCCTGCTAACTGCAGGGGCAGGGGCCGCTCCTCACGCCTGACAACAGACAGACGCCCACCTCGGGAGGGGGGAATGGAGTTACTCACTCACTCCAAAGAAAAAAAAAAACAACAGAAGCAGGGAGGCCAGGAGAAGAGATGGATTGGTCTGAGATGGAGAACATGTTTGAGGCCATAACAGAAATGTTTGACTCTTTGAGGGGTGAAATATGCATAATTCAGGTCTATCTATTCTCCATATGTGACTGGAGTGAGTTTAGCATTGCTCCTCGTTCAGTCCTTACTGCTGAATAAGCAATTCTAAGGTTCAATGTTTCTTCGAAACACTATTATGTCTGAACAGCATGTTTGTGTTTGTGGTTATGAATCCTGCCAAAAAGGCTGGGCATAGAGAGCACTGGTAAGAAGTGTACTATCAAAACAACAGCATTCACAGGGTAAAACAGGATAAAGAGGATGCATTGTTTGACACAAAAACAAAGAACGTGTAATATCTCGATATTAATCAGTCAATATTTTAGGTTTTCTGCTGTCGCTCGTATGTAAACAAAGACACATGAGTCTTCATTAAAATGGCACTATGGAATAAATCATTTTCCCTTATTTGTTTTTCAGAAATCCTCAATATTTCATTCCCTCATCTGCCTTTTTTTTTTTTTTTTTGACTAGCAGATCATTTTGCTGCACTTGCGAGTGGTGGAAATTCCCAGGAAGATGTATTATGGCTCTTTTCAGAGAAATATTAGCATCCAGCCAGGAGAGACATGGAAATACAGCAGAGAGGGGGAGAGAAAGGAGGAAAAAGGCACAGACGATCAGTATCATACTTTCTGGATTTTTTTTTTTCTTCGTCTCACAAAGGTGGCAACCCTTAGTGAAAAAGTAACATGAGACCTTACCTAAAGATGACATCACAAAGATCACAGTTAAAATCTTCTCAAAAAAAAAAAAAAATAGGATCTGTTCAGTTTCTATTAAAAGAATATTCTGGATTCCGTGTAAGTTCTGTTGACAACATTATGATGACTGAAACAGAACTTTTGAGACTTTTGACTTGACTTGCTTTTTTACAAAAGCAGCAATCAAGGTTACAATGAGGCATTGACAATGGAAGTTAAAGTGGCAAATGTTTACTGTAAATGATTTAAAAGTAGAAATATGAAGCTTCTAATTTTAGAAAAGCACTTCTATGAATTATTGTTTAAACTTGTATTTTATGTAAACTGTAAAGTTATTTTTCATTCTTCCTTTTTTATGGTTGTAAAAAATTAGATTTTAGATTTAAATGTATGCATTTGTCCACCATTGTGTGACTTATTAAACCAGATTTTATTAAACCAGTATTATTTATTTATTTATTTTAAGAAAAGAAGGGACAAATGGTTTTGTAGTAATCAACACTGTGCCACAAATGCTGTTGATCAATCTTAACTTGTCTAAATATTCTTTTAATTTCTATGACAATTAAATTAAAGCCAAATGTGTTTACACTGCTGTGGCTTTGTGTTAAACTCCTCTGAAACGTCTGACAGGAAAAAACAAAAAACAAATTAAACATCTGCAATCCAGTTAGCTGCTTTTTTTTTCATGCCTCTCCTAAATCCACTCCATTCTCCATCACTGTGCCTTCTATTGACTGTTGTCCAAATATTTCCACCCTCCACTTATTGAAGCTGCCATGGGTCTTTTGGCCTCCAACACAAATCATTTTAGCTGCTTGTGGGGGGCTCACAGTCCCATGGAGGTACGGAAATACGATTCCCACCATCTCCTGATCACGTTTGTTTTCCTTGGTCCAGTCAGCGATGGGTCGATCAGCAGTGTTCACCGTTACGACAGAAGATCAGGACCGTGGGTGGGGAAACAGGAGGACTTGCTGGTCAGAACACTGTCTTTTTTTTTTTTTTCGTTTACTTTAACCTGTCTCCTACTTCAGCTTCCCCTCAACCCTTGGAGGGAGATAAGGAATATTTAGACCACAGGATTCAGGATTTCATCCCGGATACACACAATGAGCAATGACACTCCTGCTTTGATGCACAAGAGGATAAAGCCACTAAATTTTCATGTACCAATGAAGCACACACACACACACACACACATACCCACACACATTAAGATGTGAACATAATTAAGAGGTACATAATTTCACAGTTTTGAGCAGAAGCTTATAATAAGGCATTTACAATGGGCGTTAACAGGGCCAATTTTTGAAGGATTTAAAAGCAGAAATATCCAAACTTATACGATTCCATCAACACTGTTTAATGTTACAACCACACAAAATTTTGTAGCCACCCCAAATGCAGTCTGTCAGGATGTGCTAAATTGTAAGAATTCATTTCCTGACCAGAGTAACTCATCCAACAACAACAAGTACCTTGGTGGTATGACAACACTCAAGGACGTTCCAATGGCTGCTCTTCTCTTTCCCTTTATGAAGAAAAATAAGAAATATCACAATGCAGAATGCGGAGCTTTAGAACTGTGGTCATGAAGAGGAAGGTAAATGGCTGGTTAGGGTAATTTGATTGGTTTCAGAGCATCTGATCTGGAGTCTAACAGACTTCCAACTAGTTGAATGAGTAAATAAAGAACTGTGGGAGCTCCAGCTGAAGACAGAATACCTCTAGCTCCAGGAGGGTCCGACCCAGAGAAAGCTTATTCCACGTGAAGGAACTGAACTGCGCAGGCACAAAAGACCACAAAGCATCCAGCAAGAACCAGCAAAAGTCATTCTTTCAAGTGACCCTTAAAATGTTCTAATAAAGTAAGGCAGATTTTGACATTTAAAGAGATCGTCCACCTAAAAAGGAAAATTCAGTCATAATTTATTCAAGCGCATTTTGTTCCAAACATGACTTTCTTTCTTCTATGGAACATAAAAGAAGATATTTCAAAGAATGTTGGTGTCCAAGCAAAGTTCTTCAAAGAACATTTGCAAAATACTTATTGTGCTCCAAAGAAGAAAGAAAGTCAGGCTTGAATCCACATGAGGGTGAGCATGAATACCTGCTGAAATTACAAAATGTAACTCAAAAAGTGATTTATTCCATCATCAAGAGCTTCGTACTTTGTGAAAATGGTTTCAGAACAAGGGTTAAATGGAGGGAGCAAACTGCCTAATGCATGTGTGACTGTGTTTGTCTGTGAGCCTGAGCCTCATAAGATCCCTCTCATGCTCACTTGGCTGTGAGAGAGGTTTCAGAGGGAGGAAGCGGCAGTGGTGCTATTCCAAATCACTGTCCCATTCCACCTCATTCTTCCCTCTTTTCTCCCTCTGACACAAATAAGAGGATTAGGGCACACAGCTTCCGTCAGTCCCTCCATTCAGGACAATGCGGCGAAGAGCTTAGTAAGATAGCCTTGAATAGCGGAGCAGACCTGTCATTCAAATTGGCTAGTACTATGGCAATTGGGAGCCTAATCTCATTAGGATATGAAAAAGAAAGAGAGGGAGAGAAAGAGTCTGAGAGGTCCAAGATGAGATTCGATTATCATCCTCATAACTTGCATCTAAGATGTGAGCCAAGCTTAAATCTTCTTATCTATGACAAGACAGTTGAAACACTCTCGCAAGACATCTTAATAGTCCAGTATTATTTGGAGAATGTGGAGACTTTGAAAGAAACCGATATTTATTCTATCAATGGATTATGTTGCTGTTGTTTTTGTATTTAAATTTTTTGCTTAGTTTAAACTCAAAATTCTTGTTTTGAGACAAATCCACTTGCATAATGTCTTCATGCATTGGTTGTGAATGTGTTATGTGGGTGTGATGCCCCGTGGCATCACCTGCCATACCAGTGCCAGTGTTTTCTTGCATCTGTGAAAAGCCTGTGTAGGAATAACACTGTGGAGACACTGAACTTCATCACTATGTTGAGAACAGTGTGGAACAGAGACAAAAAAAGAGCCTACAGCAACATAAGAGAGGAATGATGGAGAGATATTGTGCTTATGGCTTCTTAATATTATGCTAAAACAGAAGGAATCTTTTTTTTCCATAGTGGATGATATATCTGTTTATGTGTGCAACTAAGTAAACTAAATTGTAAGTTGATTCCCTTGAAATAAACACTGTGGCTCAGCATCTCAACCAGTCCAACACAGAAACAGCTTTCATTCAGGGGCGGGGTTATCTGTTTGCCCATCCAATGGATGAAAAGGGACGTGTACATTTCATTAATTCTGCAAATAATTTAGGTGATAATAATTTAGGTTTTAATGTTGAAGAAATTACACACTTAACATAAATTATCTAATTACAGATAATTAACCAATGCTTACAAATATAGATTATAAATATCTTATTGTAATACATTATTGTCAAATATTTCAATTAGCATTAAGTTTTAAGAGGTGACGCCAAAACCCATAATTTTTTTTTAGATTATTCTTAGTAATTGTTATATAACAAATTATTACGAATGACTGTATATGTAAATATAAAAATATAAATATGAACATATAAGTTCAAGTATAAACCATACCTGGGATGAAGTGAATTAATAATTGGATCAAATGGATTAATAATTAGTTTTAGGTAAAAACACTTTCAAAATCATTTAATAAGAGTAAAAAAAATAATAGCTATAAATAATAAATAGTGGTTGTGACATTTTTTCTACGGTATAGCTCAAGTTATATAAGCTTGTGCATGTACTGTGTTTATAATAGCAAAATAAATATTCTTTAAAGTTGGCTCTGGCTGGCACATTCAACTTATAGTCATAGCATACATATTTTCCATGGTTAAATACCATCACAGATGTGGAGTTACATGTCAAGGACATTAACAACAATCACACATCTAAAAGAGAAGAGACACACAGAGAAAACTAAATATTCTATTCCACAAGTGAATTTAAAAGCAAAACCCAGACATCTAACGCTTCCCTCTACACCAGAATAACATCCCTTTAGGTCAAAGCGTTAAACGTCTGGTGGTGGGGGCTGTGTGGCACTAGTCTTGAGATGACAGATGATTGCATCATTTTAATGCTGCCAGGAGAGGCTGGGCTAATGTTGACACAAAAACCTAATACTTCCTTGCAGAGGAACAGGCTGGCTCAGGCTCGGCCTCATCCCAGAGCAGAGTGCTACGAGGGCCTGCAGCACAGCAAGCAAAAACCCCTGAACGCTGCAGGATTAGTACCCGCCTCACTTCTCTAAACGCGTGAGTCTACTTCTCACACATTCATCCAAACACAGCTGTTTTCATTTTTATGTGCATACAAATATAGCAAAACAAGTATTATAAAAAAAAAATAACAAATCACAAATCTTTAATAAATCATCATGCTGATTTAAAGGTTATTTTAATTGAAACAGTAACTGGACAGTAAAGGCATTCTTGGTCAAAACAATGTCAGGGTGTCTTGGGAGGGTGTACGGCTCCAGTCATGTAGAAAACACACTGCCAGGCCCAAAATCCACTCATGTCAGCGGGAATGCGGCATCCCGCTCACAAAGCAGAGCTAATTAAAAAACAACATATCGCAGGAGGACGCCCCCACGGTGCTAAAATAGAACTATCAGCACACCAGGGGATCATCCACAACTTCCTACTTCAAGCAAATTATCCCTGGACCAAGACTAACAGCAGACTTGAGCCAGGTTTCACTGACACTAAGGCCAGACAAGAACATTCAAACACTTAGCATTTGAATAATACACAAATATATATACTTCTGTTAAACAACACTGTAAAATTGAATGGCAGAAGTTAAGGCATGTATATCTATCTATGCATACACAAACCCTGAGTGCTCAGAATCCCTCATTATCTACTCCACTCATGGTACAGAAATCCTGCTGTCTATCTGAGAATAATTCAAATCACAATGAGTTAAATACAACAGTAAGAAACATTACAGTATGTCTCTCTCACACACACACATACAAAAAAATATTTGCCAAAAACAACTTCTAAGCTAGAGGAAGTGCATTATTCTCATTTTCATAACATTAGAAGCAACAATCATTGATTTATTTTGTAGTAAATCTATTTATTTGACAGAGACAAATAATAATAATAATAATAATAATAATAATAATATAAATATATAAAATACATTTACATGTTAAAAATATATTAATATAAAGCTATTATACCATTTACTGAAAATAAAATAGTATTTCTAGCTTCCAAAATGTAATTTTAAGACAATAAAATGTGTTTGTCCAAACTACTTCGTAAATATTTGTAAATGATCATTTATAATAGTCTATTTTGATTATTTAATATTTTTTCTGCCACCTTTAGAAAGAAAGAAAGAAAGAAAGAAAGAAAGAAAGAAAGAAAGAAAGAAAGAAAGAAAGAAAGAAAGAAAGAAAGAAAGAAAGAAAGAAAGTGCAGGCTCCATCTATGGTAATGGCGTTGCAATTCCAATTAATTCAGATTCATTTGCCATACATTAAAGAGAATTCTCACTAATAGCTTAAAAACACAATTATATTTCCATAACCTGTGTCTTTAATTGGCGCTAACGCAAAGGTCTGCAGAGCCATTTAAAGAACATTGCAGATCGTAATTCCAAAGCTAATCCTCTAATAACGAGAGCCTGCTATTCCAAATTAGCCTACTCTTGAGCTACAGCGAGCTGAAATTTCCGCGCCAAAACAAGCTATAAATTCCCGCCGGTAAGCTCGTGCTGTAAATAGCTGACAGAGAGGTGTGAATATGAACGTTTGCCCAATGTCGTGATTTACGGTTCTAATGATTATAGGGCATGAATCAATTGATGCTAGTATGTCATTAGGAGGAGTTCCACCAGAAACGGTCAAAGGCTTCAACCTGGTGCCACGGGCGCTTCGCGGGGTTGACAAGTACAACCTAAATGAACGTCATAAAAGTCAAAAAGGTGCAAATTACATCTACTAAGTGGCCCGTCATTGCGAAATAAATAAACAAATATTACTGCTAGCTGCCTGTGTAGCGCGCGTGTGAGAGGAGCCCCATAGCAGAGGTGTGCATGCTGAGACGAAACGGCTGTTTCTCAAATGGCAGGTTTGGGAATAAGAGCAAAAGAAGATCAGACCAGGGAAATTTGATTTACATGAAACTAACACGTGATTGACATTCAAAATGCATTATAAAAACATAGTTAAGATTGAGAAATATTTTCCAAAAACAGCCTTAACAAACATTCATTTAAATAGGCTATGCAATCTAAATATAGCATAATAGGCTACCATAGGCCACTCAAAGAAAACGTTTTTCACATGTTTGGCCTGTCTCAGCGCTAGCTGCCGTCTCCAGGGTATGAAATATAAGTCCAGAGATATGAAAGTAGCCTATTTTTTTGTTAACATTAAAGCTGAAGCTGAAAAAAATTGGCGACTACTGAAGTCTGGCGGTAGATATGGCCCTTTAATTATTGCATGGTGTCGGATAGGGACCTCCCAGTACTTACCATGAGAGAGGGAGCGATATTTCAAAACCCCTGACACAAAAGCTTACAAAAGTAGTGACATACATGGGGAGAAGACATGCAACATAAGGCGCCCTGCGGTCCACTCCCAGCTTCAGGACCGGGTGAATATCAACACAGCACTCACCCACTGTGCGAATTCAGACTAATCTAGGCTATCCCATACCATGACTACACAATATTTTATAACCGAGGAATAAGAGGTGCGATTCGAGAACATTTTAAATGCTATTTACCGTGCCGGTTAAAAAATAGGCATTTTGTATATAGGCTATGCTTCACTTTTAGTGTTTGAACAATCATGATGTTATAGTTAAAGTATGATTAAATTAAAAACATTCTACGACCGAACGGCCCAAGATTGTAAAATACAACAACAACAATAATAATTATAGGTATAATAATAATAGCCTAGCTAATAAATTAGCGAAATAAACTAATGAAGAAAAAAAAACGTATTAATTAAAAATAAATTAAAATAAATAAAAGATAAAAGAAGAAAAAACAATAGTGCGTTATTAAAAAGAAATAAAAAACAACAACGTTTATAAAGTCAAGAAATTATATATATATATATATATATATATATATATATATATATATATATATATATAGGCTAATTTCTTGACTTTAAATGTGTGTATGTGGCATACCATAATTATATATAGACTATTAAATGTCTCACTTAAATCACATAATTTCTGACCATTTATGATTGGCATGTAGGCTGAATAATGTAAATAAACGTAAAAAATAAGATGAATCAACCCGCATCCATCTGCGTTAAATGGATATGACAGGTGAACGGTGAACAAATAATTATGTTGTCCTCGACTGATCGAATGTCCGAAGAAAAGACTAAATTAAATTAAATCGCTTAATTTTGATGGTCCTTGCGTTGCAAAATATCATAGCTCAAAAAAAAAATAAACCACCACCACCACCACCAACAACAACAACAACAAAAGGATCCAGTGCAGCGTAAACTGAAATGAAAATTCAAGCCAAACTATCACTCACTAAATCCAGGACCGACGTCTCAGTTTAGAACTAAGGAACTAAATTCATTTTCGCTATAACACATAAAAGCCTAATAAATATAAAGACGATTCTTCGGCAATACCACAGTGCACTTGGCCTCTAAATTGTAAAAACAACAGATTTTTAAGATGTTGACAAGTTCAACAAAATCATAGCCTATATACCACCAACGCCACAAATAGCCTACCGTGAGTGTTATTGCGTAAAAACGAAAAATGTGACACTCTCTTCGCTTAATCACAGATTAATGAAAACAAGTCAAGAAGCACTGAACCTGCGTGCGTGTTACACCAATGATTTCTTTCAAATAATCCATGCCCTTACTGTTGATAGTCGTGTTTGCAGTAAAGTTTCCTCTCCCGGAAGTAGCAGCTGGTGGTGAGCGGTTGTTGACACACGGCACATTGCAAACACTCCTCATGCCATGAAGACTCGTTGACGCGCATCAGAAAACGGTCGGATATCGGCCGCTGGCACCCCTCACACACCGCCTGGTGATGGCACTCCGTCCCTGGAGAGCAAATGCATCATTTTAATAACATTAAAACTTCATCTAATTATTTATTATTAATGTTATTAGTATGATTTTAAATAAGGTTACATAAATGGGCTATTGAACAAGTGGTTATTATATCAAGTTGTAATGCTGTACTAAATAAACCAAAAATGACACGAATATTTACATAAAGTAAGTTTACGAACATAAAGTAGACCGAAAGGATCAGCCAAAACTACAAAAGTTTACATAAATTTGATTCTTAAATAATATTTGTACTTTTTGTTTATTTAGATATAGGCCTACTCTACAAAAAATAAATAAATAAATAAATAAATAAATAAATAAAACCGTGGAGTAAAAATTTCCAGCCATTATAAATAATAATAAAAATAATTGGTGTTTTGTTATTGCTTGTTTGCTTGTGTTTTTTATTATTATCATTATTATTATTATTATTATTATTTTATTTTACTACTGTGTGTGTTTCAATGTGTGTGTGTGTGTGTGTATTTTTTTGCGGTAGGCCTATTTTTTTTTTTTTTTTTTTTTTTTTTTAGTATTTAAACGTTACAGTTATTAGTTAAAATGAAGCAGCCATACGTGTGTTAAGGAGAAATAAGAATAACCGTTTCTGAAAAAAAACAACAACAACAAAACAAAAACCAACAACAACACTGGAGTATCAAAATAAATGCATTACGTTGCGCATAAAATTTCAGCAAATGTTTTATACGTCAGTTCCGTGAGAATTAGCCCTGATTATTCGACAGATATGCGGCCGGCCGGTAAAATGCATGACACGGGAGGATGCATCCCAGCCACCTGCATAGTTTAAATGCCACAGTTTCAGTTTTAATTCTCGCGTACATCTTGATAAAAACAGCATCATAAAATTCCTAGAAATTATATTTTCGTATTCCAAGAACGTGTTCACACTGGTAGGCTACAATACTGAAGAAAGTGAATCACTTACCCAGCATAACTCCAAGTGTCGCCTGTCCCGACCGCAGCGGATGGTCTTCGATTTTTATACCGTCCAGCATCTTTAAATATTCCCACTGTTACCAGCAAGGATGCGCCGTCCTAGTGACTCAGGACCTGTTGTAATATCCACAACAACACATTTGTCAGAGTTGTCTATGCTTCAAATCCCAAAACTATAGCACACAACATTACAGAAATCTCAACCTCACGGCTTTGCCTCTAAGATGGCCAGCTCAAGAAAACTTTTCATTGCAACTGGTACTTGCAAGATAAGTATTTGCTCTCGATCAAGCCTCGGCACAGAAGCAGAACAAGACATAATTATAAAACTTAAAACACGCACTAAGTCACCTGTTAGTTAGTGGCCAAGTCAACCTAGACGTTTTCTGCACAAAGTGCAAAGTTTGTATCCCGGCTGTGCTGTCACGAGCTGCAAGGGAAGATCCTCCCTTTCTTACACCGTGCACAAGTCGTCTCGTTCCTCAAAAAAGTTTTCAGTAAATAAGTAGTAAATTCCACAAAATCATAAAAGATATGTCTAAATGTTAACTCTTAAATTAGTGCGCCATTCGGCTCCCTGTAGCTCGAGAAAGCTCAAAACTGAGATAGGCTTGAGAGAAAGCACCCTCCCATTTTGGTCGCGTCACTTTGCAGACTATTGACTGACATAGGGATGCTATTGGTGCGCCAGTGTTCGTGCACTCTGCCGAGTGGAACTAAATGTGTTCCGCCTCCAAAATCGCATTGCCTCTCAAACTAGAGGCGCACAAGGATGGTAAACAATGTTACAAAAATTGTGGTGAAACAAATGAGTCTAAAAACACAGTCTAATTCAGACAAAGGTTTGGCCTAAAGAAAGAAAGAAAAAAAGAAAGAAAAAAAGAAAGAAAAAAAGAAAGAAAAAAAGAAAGAAAGAACCAGAAAGTCTACATAGCCTATTCATACATTTATTTATATATTCATGGTTTTGATCACTTCAAGTATGAATTTTGATGCCTATGACAGATTTTGACAGACTATGTAAAATGTTGCATTTCAAGGCCAATTATTTTGTTTTTGTTTATTTATTATTATTTTTTTAAACAAGTAATGCTTTTATGGACACAGAACATTTGACAACATTTTGGGCAATACGTGATTTGCGTATTAATGAACAACTGCTTCCGTCAATTTAACAAAATTAGACGCACGACGAGAGAGAGAGAGAGAGAGAGAGAGAGAGAGAGAGAGAGAGAGAGAGAGAGAGAGAGACATAGGTCAAAGGCATTTTAACTGTCAACAAAGCAACAACCAAAACAAAAAAATGTATTATTAATGTTAATTTTAATCTTTATTATTATTATTATTAGTATTATTATTATCAGTAGTAGTAGTAGCAGAAGATTTAGCCAATAGGCTACTTCTTATAGTGCGATTAAGATGAATACACGGGAAACATGTCGTTCGTAATTAATCTGTGGCAGTGCATGCAATTACGCGATGTTGTTTCTTTTGTAATTATTCACAATCACGCCCAATTTGTAACATGCCTATTGTAATGTAAAATGTTACTGTTATTGTTGTTGATGTAAATAGATGGTGTTACTTCAAAACCTTGAAGCGCATGTTACGCTTTGGTTTTATTCCGGCTGCTCCGAGGGCCTCTCCTCTCATGCAGAGGCTGCTGGCTTTGATATCAGGTAGCGGAGCATCACGCCTGGCCCGTCCGCATGCTTTGTGCTTTTGTGTCCATTATGCAGACTCGAACCTTCTGACCCTCGTCTACGATGCACCTGGAGATCAGGGCCGATAACCACAGACAGCAGCTGACAGAGTCCGATGAAAAAAAAAAAGCAAAAAAAAAAAAAAAAAAACCCTTGTGCAGTCATAGGATGACAGAGATGGAGTAATAATACCGATTACACAGAAAAGATCAAAACCGAGTTAATGAGTTAAATGTCCCAGATTTTATTTAGTGAGCTTTGTGGTTTCGTTCTGGGGGGACCGCTTTGGTTAGATCTATTCTCATCAAAAAAAACAATAAACCAATAAAAAGAGGACGCATCTGAACAAATGAAATGATGCAACAGATAAGTGACGAATCTTTTATACATTATTAAAATGTATAGCTTCTTTGTAATTTTATTATAGTGTTACCTTGCCATTTTATTCAAGAGAATAATTGCCAGTAAATCCATCCATTAGACATTTCGTAATTATTAAAAACAACGACCAATCGCTTAACTGCTTAAATGAAAAATACAATTTTGCACAACATAATTTATATCAGTATTGTAAGGAAATATTATTTTTGCTCACCGTTTTGATCATGAAGGAAAACAATAAATCACCTGCAATTAATGGCAGCCCACTGCTTCATAAATGTTTGAGACAGGCTAACGATGACTAACAATTATATACAAAGACTACCTACACTGAGAGCAGTTGTTAGTATCCCAGTGCTGGATATTTGGGCTGAGAACCACAAATAGTTGCGCCTTTCATCTTCAGGTCTTTATTTATTGCATATGTCCTCAGTTGTTGCTAAGATTAACTACACTCATGTCAAGTTTTCGTTCTCTCTCTCTATTATTATTATTATTATTATTATTAAATTCCCTCTCAAAGCGTAAAAAGCCTCTGTTTTGAATTCGTTAAAATAAGAAAAGAAAATGATTGTGCGATAGGCCTATTGATTTAGCTCATTGCATATTTCATAATATATGCCTATAAAAGGATTTGGCCATTCAAACGTCAATTTTTTTATATAACTAATTCCAACGACTTGCCTTCAACGACTCAAGCCATAGCCTACTCAAGCATGAGAGTTAACACGCTCTTTTCCAAACATAATATAGCTACACAGAGAGGGAGGAATGCACGCGCTGAACTCTTTGCGTTATACCTAATTCGTCACGCTCCCCTGTTACCGCCTCATTCTAAGGATTCCGTACTACCTCCGAGCCATTTAGGAGACTTCAAGCAGTCGCCAAGTGAGATACCTATGACGACCCTTCATTATCGAGTAACCCCCACCAGCCCATCACCTTCAAAAATAAATGTCTTCAGCTGGCACTAAGAAATCCGGTCATTACGATCTCCTAAACGGTTTATTCTCTGTCGAACTCAACTGAAGATGTATTTTTAGTAGGCTACTTTCTCCATTAGATTGCAGCAATGCCGCATGATGATCAGAAAGACTACAGATCAAATAATCAATCTAAAGACAGCAGGTGAGTCAAAGGACGAACTGTAAATTTCGATAAGAATGATAAATTGTGGGCGTAGTTTAAAATCGTAAAAATGTATTATTATTATTTAGTGTAACAACAATATAGTTTTAATCATTAGCAGGAATGTGGATAGATACTAATGCCAAATATATAAAATAACAAATAATAGGCTAAATAATTTTCATTGCTATTACATTGTTATATTAAATATTTATAGGCTACTCAATAAATGATAAAAAACAAACAAAACAAAGAACATACAGCTTTTAAACCTAAATAACCAATAGATAGTATTCCACATGGAGCGGGTTGCCTGTGATGCTTGCTAACATACTGAGATCACATGAGAAGCAAAACATCTTTATTTAACATATATTTTAGAATAAAATGATTTGCTATTTTTGAGGTGTCGTAGAAAATTCGCAAAACGTTCACTTTAGTAATGCTGCATTCTTGCAGATAGGTCTTGCATAATTCAGATCACCAAAAGAAAATAAACACTGAGTGCCTCTTTAATTAAAATAAAACAAATAAAAAAATGTGGCACTATTTACAATTTTAAGGTTAAAAAACCTTGTGTCTCATCATCATTAGGGGAGATCGATGGATCATTTACCTTGATTGAGGTTCACTGAACATCCTTTGTAGTGAAACTGGAGCCCGAGGGTCGTACAAGATTTGTGCAAGTCTCCCCCTTGCGTTTCAATTATGATCTGCAAAGAAACGGCTAAATTAATGCTTTAGGTAAATGTTGAGAAAGTTGTACTCATAAAAGCTTGCTATTAAAAAATATAGACGTAGATTGTATAAAGATGTCTGGAGCAATTAATATAGTGGAGGTATAGCCTGCGTACACTAGGCCTACTAAGTTTTGCCTGTTGGAAAAGAAAAACGGCTTAAATTATTTTGCAAACTACCTAAGACCAGCAAACGAGCTTAGGCTTGGTTAAGATGTTTTTTCCCCCAAGCAGGGATGTGCTACGAAGAAAGTAATTGCTACAGAGAGGAATGAACTGTGTCCAAGGCCGTCAGTAATATGCTGGTGGCGTGACTTGTGTGTTTCTGGGACTTGGCCTTTTGTTTGGAACTCTGGTTTACGAAGTGTTTCATAAAGACGGATCTCATTGGACAGGCATGAAAGGCAATCAGGCCGAACGCCTTACATGCTTAGAGTCCCTTAAAAGTCTTTTGACTTCCGTCACTGGTGGCGCAAAGGCCCAAAAGTTGTGCCCACAAAAGTTGAAAGGATTTTAGTGAACGATGTGTTCTGAACTCTGGTCTCTGAAGAATTTTGACAGCAAGGCCCAAAAGCAAGAAACGCAAATACATGTGATTTATGTCAAGTTGCTTGAGAAAGTCTCTTTAATTGTATTTTTTTCAGACACCCCTCCCTCTCTGAGCGGCAGGTGTTTGGCACGTGCACCACAGTGAGTGTGAGAGAGAGAGAGAGGGTGATAAAGCCAATCTAAACTCAATAAAGGTTTGCACGCTTTGCTACACTGTTTTAGTTAAACAACTCGGATAATTCGACCACAAGGTAAGAACAACGCAACACTTAGCCTATTTGTTTATAAAGAAATGAAAATAATAAAATAATAGGGAAAAAAGAAAGAATAAAAAAAGATTCACTATCTACTATATGTTGAAATATTTCCAGAATATTTGACTGAAAATGTACAACGGCAATCATATTATTAATTTTATTATCATTTATTTAATACATTAAACTAATTCATCCAGCTTTTTTATTTATTATTATTATTTATTTATTTTTAAAGCGCGTTTACATGATAAATGTTCACAAGAATAAAAATATCAAGGTTTGGCTGCTGCATTCGGGGGCAATGTTTTTCCATACTTAATCAAAGTTTGAGAAAATAGATTAAATATGGCTCATAATGTAGGCTATATAGGCTACCTAAACAACTATAGCTAAATGACGGATTAAATAATAATAATGATATTATCCTAATAATTAAATTGTACGTTCATCAAACGAACATATAAAATTCAAAGGAAGGCTATTTTGTTTAGTTTCTATTAAAAAGAAAATCGAATTAACATAACATGATTTCGTTTCCCGAAAGAGCGTTCCCTTCGAGTGTAATGCGAGATATTAAATTATCAGTCAGTTCACATTTTTTAACATCGCTAATTTGCCCAAACTTGTTATCAGTATTAATCACTGATAGCAATATAATAAAACTCAGACATATGCAACAACAATAGTAATAATAATAATAATAATAATAATAATAATAATAGTTACTCTGTATACCATGTGCATAAAACCATAGTGTCTCTGTAAAGGAAGTATGGCATGTGTTTAAGCTCTATAGCAGCTCCTCAGATGTGATCACGGACTCTGAGCTGTGTAGTTTTCACAGCTGACACGCGGCGCAGGAGATGCGCTCTGAGAGCATCACTGCCATCTAACGATCATCACATTGCATTTGATTGCAACGAAATAACGTCTTCGAAATTTGTTTATATACACATTTACATATATATTAGATTATTATAATATAAATTGACAAATTTATCAAAATGCCTTCAAAGTTACCCTTAGGCGATTCTGGATAGTGTCCTTGCCTCATGAAAAAATAAAAAATAAAAATACTACTAGTACTGCTACTACTACTAATAATATAAATTAATAAAAAACAAAAATTGGTTAATTAAACGAATTTTAGAAAAAATAAATAAAAATAAATAAATAAATAAATCATTCAACAACTTTCAGTCAACAAGAAACGCAATCAAATTTAGCTGCACTATAACCGCGGTAAAGTAGGCTTACCTAATGATGTTCTAAAGTAATAGTTTTTCTTTAGATATAAAAATATGTAAGTCAAATAATTAAAAAGATCATATGCTATGTAATTAAAATTACACAGTAAAGATGCATGTTAGATGTTAACCTACACATAATATATTGTATTTGGTTGAGGGCAAATCTTGAAGCTGTTTGGATCATGTGGATTAATCCTTCATTTATCTAAACAGATCCCGAAAAAGAAAGCAAACCCTGCTCATGGCAGTGAGAAGCAGACACCTACACTAAATTGTACGTGGCAGTGAACTTTCAAGTTTGGGTCCACTTTGATCTTTAAACGAGTGTTTGCTATAATCAGCCCTTTTCAGAAACTTGAAAACAAGATAAATGGCAGCTCTAAGTTATTTTCACTCATTTGAAAATATGCATTACAAAGAATTAAATAACAATTCAAAAGCATATTACATTTGGTGTCGCATTTAATAAAAATACGTGCTTTTCCAGAAGTTTCATTATAATCCACATCAATTCTTGAGTAAGATTTTTTAGGTCAACAATAAAAACGTTGTCACGATATGTGGCGATAAACAGAACATTTACTTTTTAATTTATTTTTAAGTAGTTGTCATGACGTTTAATTAAAATTTGATTAGTATATTTTCATATATTTTCAATTTTTAAGTTTTATGAACTAATATTCTGCATTAAAAACAGATTTATATTGATGAATGACTTTTTATACAGTATTTAGTAGTTCTTTAGAACAGTTTCCCCTGGATGGACTTGTCTCAATTCTCAGTGTTATACAGATGGTCAATATCGCCCCCCAGTGGCCAATCATCGTCTTCAGTTTCACTGACATACACGTGATGAAACAAACAGCAGTCTAGTAATAATAATAACCATACTAATTATAAAATCTTCTCAAATGTTAAATATGACCTCAGCTGACTGCTATAGTGTCTAGTTGGCTCAGGTTCAACAATGAAAATTTGCTGAAAATGTACTCATCCTCAGCCCCCCAAGGTGTAAATAAGTTTGTTTCTTCATCAGAACAGATTTGGAGAAATTTTGCATTACATTACATTGTTGCTTCCTAAATTGAAGTGCTTTATCCATAGTATTGTTTTCTTCACTGAGTAAGTTGTCTCGTCTGAATCAGGAGAGAAATATGCACCGATCAAACTGGTTTCAAGCCAAAACAGATATAAACAAATATGTTTGTGGGTTTTGATGGGTTTTGAACTGATGCACTTTTTTTTTTTTTTTTTTTTCTGGAGGAAGCGTTATAGTTTACATACTTCTGCATTTTTACCAGAAGCATCAGTCAAAAGTTAATCTGGATTTGTTTCTTACAAAAACACAGCTTCTCACTTCACAAATCATTTACTTGATGGACTGGAGTGAATTAATTTATTATGATGTTTTTATCAGCTGTTTGAACTCTCATCCTGATGGCACCCATTCACTGCAGAGGAGCCACTGGTGACCAGGCGATGTAATGCTAAACGATCTGTTCTGATGAATAAACAAACTACATTTTGGAAGGCCTGAGTAAACTTTCAGCAGATTTTTAAGTTTATGAATATTCCATAAGTGCATGAAATGAGGTATATGATGAAATCAACTTTTTAATGACACACTACATACTATATGGAAATAAAATAAATGGTTTTAGAGCTAAACAAATTGCACTTGTATTATTTCATCCAGATGTCTTTTATCAAATGTCAGGATCCGACACAGATCAAAGTTAACTTAAGATGAAACAGACTATTTTAGGTAAAGCTAACAAAGGCACAGTTTTGAGAGAAGATGTGTTTGATTTCTCCATTGAATCTGGAAAATGTCACAGTGAATCGCTTGTAGTTTTTCCTTTCAACGTGAAAAATACTTGCATACACAGCTAGTAGCTACAAATAATATTTTTTTTAGCACATAATTATGATAATATCACAATTCATCTATTAGCATTAGCATTGTTGTTAAGAGTTAAGGCTTTTGTTACGACTGCAAATCCTTACAGCGCAACTGAAGGGATGGTAATGTTTCCCGATCTAGACGAGAAACGATTTATGATGCTTTTCAGCAGATGGTTGTCTTGTTCATTGGGTTCTTCTCCAGACTGATTTATTCATCCCATGGCAAAGGCTCAGTGGCGGCTCTGAGTCTGATTTTAGGATAAGTGCCATTTACAATATACATCCCCTGTTTCTCTTTTGTGGGAGGAATAATTTCAGTCAGAGCTCTTGAAATGAAATGTGTGTAAACCAGTCTTGTGGCCTGAACACTGAGAAGTCCTAAATAGATTTGAGTCAACACATTGAGGAGAGCTCATGTCTGAAAATTTGTCACTGGTTTGTAATTATGGCGAACCAACAGTTTGCTGTGAAGATTAAAGGGAAAACACAGGGAACAAGGTAACTGCATAATGTTTCACATCAAGACTTCAACTTTAAATTCCAGGTGCTTTGATGACTGTCAGGCCTCTGGTCTCTCTCTTTTTTATTTTCAACCTAGTTATTACTACTTTCTTAGATAATAATGATAATGATAATAATGATGATGGTTGTGGATGCATGTCCATGTACCATAACATTTTTTAAACATTAAGATTTTAGGTAACAACTTAAACTAATTTATAAGAGTGTATTTTCCTTTTTTTCTTTCTTTATTTCGCTTTCTTTCTTTCTTTCTGATTTTTCAATATTGTAAATTTGTATTTACAAAGTTGTATTGCTTAATAGTGGTTCTTATACTGTCTTGACAAATTAATTTTTAAAAATACTAATGTTCCACATAATCATTTATTGAACACTGAATCTCTTTTAAAATAGTAAAATAGTTTTAGATGTTGAACTAATCTATTCACATTAAGTATTTCATAGTATTTTTCTTCTTATCGATAACAGTACTACTACAATTAATAATAAATAATATTAAAATTGTATTACTATATATGTAAAAGCATTATCAATAATTTTTTTACTAGTAAATGTAATATATATAACACCACCTAAATCAACAAACATGACAACTCCACAGGCCGCATTCGCCATTGCTGTGTTGTAAATGTAATTCACAGTCCAGCTCTCAGCATCTGCATCTGAGTGTGGATTGCCACAGATGTTCCTCAGCTGGCTGGATCTGGAGATGAAGATCTGTGCAGCGTCTGTCAAAAGCTAGGATTTCTAATCTATCCAGCGCCCCCTCATCTCTATCAACACATTCAATGCTCCCTGCATGTGCTGACCCGGGGGGTCTCCATGTATCCCACGAGAGCAAAAGAAGACTTTCAGAGCACTGAAACCGATCCAAGCGCTGATCCTTTTCCCGTGTGTTTAAGATCATGGATAAATAATGACCTGGCAGAGCTGTTGATCTCTGTTTTCTGCTGAAATCAGAAATGAATGCTGAGATGAAAAGACCTTTATCAGACATCCTAACATTAAATTAATTTAGCTAATTTACCACAGAAGTTATTTTGAGTAATAAGGCCAGCATAATACAGATACAGTCATAAGTGTAAGGGTAGAAAAGCAGCTTTGGTTTAAACTCTTCAGATTTGTAGCTGTGTCTTGGCCATCATTTACTGGTCCGTCTGCTTGGCTATTAGAGCCTGCCGTATGAAACCCCCTGAATGGTCAAATGTAGTTAGCGGGCTGAAACATGAAGGTGTGAGTGGATTCTGCACAGGATTTATTGCTGTGGTCTCCCTCATCAAAGGTCAGCATGGAAGATGGGTTAAAGCCTAGAAAAGAACAGACCTGCGGCATTAGAGCTGTGAAGTTCTCAGTCTTATGTCGTTTCCAGGTGTCTAACTGACTAACAAGACTTTGGGTAACATAGGATATATATATATTGCTTATATCAAAATGCTTATAATATAATATAATATAATATAATATAATATAATATAATATAATATAATATAATATAATATAATATAATATAATATAATATAATATAATATAATATAATATAATATAATATAATATAATATAATGAAGTAATATATAACATTATTTGAAAATAATATTACATAATATATAATAATGTTAATTCAATAGTATATCCATTTAAGAACATTGAACATGAATAGTTCTTATGATTCGGATGGGGCTGAATATTAAAATAATTATTCACATCTAAAACTTTTTTTAAACATAAAATAATAATAATAATAATATTTTTTGACCTTTAAAATAAACAATATAAATTATGCTGAAAGTTTTAAATTTAGTTTAATCTAGTTTAATTTTCATATTAAATAAAATACACACAAAAACAAAAGTATTTGACATTTGTCATGATACAAAATTATTTGAAGATAATAAATAATACTATTATTTCAATAGTACATTCAAATTTGCTGGTTCTTATGATTTACATGTGGATGAAAATTATTTAAAAAAACATTTTTTACACATTATTATTCATATTAATAATAATAATAATAATAATAATAATAAAGATAATACATTTTGAATTATGTATATATATATATATATATATATATATATATATATATATATATATATATATATATATATAAAGAGAAAAAAGTGTCATAATTCTGACATTAAAACTAGTCTTTGCCATTGAATTTATGATTTAAGCTACAAGGTCTGACCACGGACCTATATATCAATGAACAGGAAGTATGTCAATCCTAATGAAGTTATTAGAGCAGCCCATCTGGACACAAGGGACTTTAACTCGCCGCACTTTAATTTCCAAACATTAATTGAATCAAGCTGATTTATTTCTGTTGTAGTTCTTAAAGTTTTTTGTTTAAAAAACAAAACCTAAAACCAACTGGCCGGTTATCAAATCACTGTAACCCTTCCACCAAACACAATTAAGCACAGTTTAAGAAACATCCAAATCACTCCTGTTCTCCCCATGGATTTACTCCGGAAAAGAGGAGGGGAAACTGCTCTCTGGGGCAGTGTTGGGAATAACAAGAAAACAAGCTCCCTCTACAAAATCCCTCTCTGTAGTTGTCAGTGTTTTCCCCCTGGACCACTTTTTGAATCATAAACATCTTAACAGGGCCTGCCTCCCGTGGGAGCTCCTGAGGGTTTCCTACAAGCAGGCTCAGGAGCTGCACTCTTATTGCATCCAGGTGCCTGTGGTAAAAAGCACTGGCCTACCATAAATGTCCCATAAAATGCAAGTGGCACCTCCAGAGGTGGATAGGGTCACTGCACCTGTCTGTGGACTGAGACTCGATGTTTCCTCTTCTGACTCCAATCTCACGCTCCTTCACTCCTGTACTGACACTTTCTTTCTCTCTTTTTTTCACCTCACACTGGCTTTCATTTATTATAAATATGATTATAACAAGTAAGGGATGAGAAGTTGTGTGTTGCTGGCCTCTGAATTAACACAAATGATAAACAATTGATAAATATACAGATTTTTGGCATTTTTATAGCATATTGCTAAATCCATAGCATGTGTCCAGTGGTGAGTGGTCCATTGGGACCAGCATCCTTCTGGTCAGGTTTAATTGGCCTTCATGGATGGACATGGGGCCACGTCGCTTTGATCTCACTTAAAAGGAGCTAATTGATCTCTGTGTTCAGACCACTTTGTGGTGTCCTAAAGGGGAGAAAAGAACGAACAAAAGCAGCACAAAACGTATTCTTTTAGGAAATGAAAATTCAGATAAGGTCTAGGGAAAATGGACTTTCAAACCTGTATTACTAACACTAAAATTATAATCAATACATTTTATATATATATGTTTTTATATATATTTAATATATTATTATTATTATTATTATTGTTGTTAAAACACTAAATCAACACGTTGACTATACATGTGTTGATTATATTATCAAAATTGTATCACTAACAATAATCAGTAAGTGTATAATTTAGTAGTACACATATATAAACTATTTTGAATTAGAATTTAGATATTATAATCAAGATGTTTATAATCAGAATATTTGTTAATTTAGAGTTTTTAAAATACTAAACCTTTAATAATAATAATAATTATTATAAATAATAATAATACTTATTATAAATAATAATAATAATAATAAAAAGTTTAGCATTAAAGCACCAAATCAACAAACATGCTGATGATAAATGTTAATTATAATATAAGTAATATCAAAATTTACCATAAAAAATAAAATAAAAATAAAAATAAAACCACCTAAATCAATAAACTTCAGAGGCCACATTCAACGTTGCTGCACTATACAGTTGTTGTTGTTTTTTCTGAAGAAAAAAGGGACATGAAATAAAATAAAAATTCAGACAAGACCAAGGGAAAATTATTTGAATGATGAAAAAGAATGGGGAAAACCATCAAATAACATGTCTTGAAAGTTAAACTTCCAGACTTAGGCAAAGGGAGGATATGGACTACTGGAGGGGGTAAGTGTGTGGGACAGGAGACAGGGGAATGAGAGAGAGAGAGAGAGAGAGAGAGAGAGAGAGAGAGAGAGCGAGATCACCTCACGCCCGGGCCCATTGCTACTCAATTACTCTAATGCGCCTCATATGGCTGAGGTACTCTAACAGAGAGAGAGAAAGAGTCCTTGCACTTGCCTTGCTCTTTGATATCACTCTCTGCTTGGTGCCAGATCCAGACGTGATGGTTTACGTCTCCCCCTCAAGTCCAGTTTGAGCTTGTTAATGGAAAAGTGCAGCGACCACATGGTTCAATCTGCCTCTACGCTTCTCCTGCAGTGGCCTGCTCTCTTAACCTTGAGATGATGTCATCAACACAGAAAAGTATGAAAATAAATGTGCACATGCTTTATGGCTTGTCATAATAACTCTTGTATAGGTGATTGGCAAAATAAGAGTGTATGGATGTGTACAAAGTATGCAACAATCATTCAGTGCTTATTCATATCTTTCTGTTGAATCTCAGCCATTTATGAAAGATTTTAGGACATGCATTTATCTATTTATTATGCATATATGTAATACGTTTTTTTTTTTACAAAAATAAAAAGTTTATTCATCAAGCATCAAAACTGACAGAAAAGGCATGTATATGTTACAAATAATTTATATATAAAAAATGCATTGATAATACAAAACATTTCTTAAGCACTAAATTAGCATATTAGAATGATTTCTGAAGGATCATGTGACTCTGAAGACAGGAGTAATGATGCTGAAAATTCAGCTTTGCATCACAGGAATAAATTGCATTTTATAATATATATTACGAAAGAAAAGCGGCTATGCTAACATGCTAAATTTCTACATCTAAATATATTACAAGTTAAGTAACTTCACATTGTTCTCAAGGGGATCATCTTTCCTTACATTTTTCCTTTCCATCTTCCTTACAATTGTAGGGTTAGAGCTGCAAACTATACTCTATGAGAAAACCATGATCATATCCACAAGCATTTGTAATCTTTTGCATTCTAGTACTATGTACTAGTCTCGTGCACATTGTAGTGTGTGCTAGTGCAGTGCATGAGGAGTTCAGCCTGTGCTTTATCAAAGGTTTAGACTCTGTAAATTTCATTATGTAGGATTCTCCTCCTAGAGCCTGTCCATCCGAATGCATGAAAGACCCATCATGGGATTCCAGCTTATTCTCATGGACAAGTTTCCATGTTTTCAGGTATGTCTTACTTTGTGTGTGAGTGTCTGTGAAAAGAAAAGAGAGACTAACAAGGTTGAGTCCACGCGCCCAGCGATGGATTGCTCCCTTTGCTCTTCTCTACATTGGAAGCAGATGGCTATTTCAGCGGCCTACAAAAACACAGTCCTGTCCGTTCATGCACACCGAGTCATGTTCTGACAAACCTCTCACCTCTTTCTCCCCCCATTTCCTCAAAAAATAAAGAAATACAGAATAATGCAAAAAACAGAAACCATTTCTCATCCTGAATTTGCATTGCTTTTTGATCAAACAGATATAGAAACATACAAAAAAAGAAGTTTGTTATCTAATTATAAGACAAATAGACTAGCCAAAAAAGTTTGCCTTCTTATTTCATTCCAAACCATTGCCTTCAAACACACATGGATTAAACACACTAAAGGCTCGGACCAGAGAGGGAGCCAGTCCTTTTCATTTTACAGTGCGGTCTTGGGATATTATTATTATTTTCCCTATCATAAAGCCATAGCACAGCTGAAAGTAAAACCATGTGAGGTGGTTGTTTGAAGAGGCAGTGATGCTGTGGGTGGGAATTGTGGTTCTGAGAGAGACTTAATATTTAGCGCCATCTGGAGGTGAGGGTCCACGGTGAGGTGATCAGAGGCTCAAGAAGGGCCCCTGATTTTCCTGCAATAAGAGCTTATCATTTTACAGTATACGCTCAGAATAAATGGTACAAAACTGTCACTGTATACCATAGGTAGTCATGCACTTTTAATATATATGTAATTACATGTATGTAATATGTATTATACTAATATGTATTATTTAGGAGTAAATAAGGCACAAAGATGTACCTTTTCAGTTAACTTTTGTACATTAAGGTACAAGTGACAGATTATTATTATTTTTTAAGAAAAAAAAAAACAATTGTTATTGGATCATTGAGAAACTGATGATGCATTAAGTTATGAACACCCATTATTTATCATCAATATTGCTTCGCAACAACACTGATACATAGTTAGTCGAACACAATTGAGAAAATTATATAGCCTGCTTATTTCTGTAAACTGTTTTTGTATAAGTCCATAAATAATATGGTTGATAAATTAAAGGGATGCATAATAGATTAAAAAGCTATATTAAAATGCTATACCATCTTGTCTAACAAAGTAAAATAAAAAAATAAAAAAAAAAACTTAAACCTAAAATCAATTGTTTTCAATGTTACAAGTTAATTTAAGCCTTACAACATCATATTGTACAGTAAGGATATTAATTATAAGATTAGGTAAACATTACATTTAACAAAATTTAGACAAAATTACTTTCTCTGCTGTGGAGTCAAGACATTTGCAAATATGATTAAAAGATGAATATGCAACAAAACTACAGAATGTCACATTTTATTATTAGGTCTTTCGACACATACATGTTTTACCAAATAAAAAGGACAGCACTTTTAGAGTTCATCCCACTATTTGATGTGAGCATAAGTATTGGAACAGTTGAATTGAAGGCAGATGTAAAAGATTAAAAGCTAAGACAAAAAAAGCATTTAATGGGGATCCCTTGCATGTAATCAGAGCAGTGAGTCTGCAACCCATAGACATCACCAGACTCTTGGTCTTATGCTTTGAAATGCTTTTCCCTGGCTTTAATGCAGCCAATTCCAACTGTTGCTTGTTTGGGGGAGTTTCTGTCTTTAGTCTCCTCTTTAGCTGGTGAAATTAATGTTCAGTCAGATTTAAATCTGGAGATTCATTTGGGAAATCTAAGACTTTACATTTCTTTGCCCTGATAAAGTCCTTGATTAAACTGGCAGGGTGTTTTGGGTCATTGTGCTGATCTAATATGAAGTGCTTTCTAATGTGTTTGATGGCATTTCCTTGATTATTGGTAGCTAAGATGATTTTGTACCTTTCCAAATTCATTCTGCTACTGCTATCATACATTAAGTCATCATTAAAATTAAGAGGTCCCGTTCTAGAGACAGCCATGCATGCCAATTCCATGACACCACCTCCACCAAGCTTTACAGATGAGGTATATGCTTAGGGTGATTTGCAGTTTTTTTTTCTCCACACTTTTGCTTTCCAATCACTTAGATAAAGTGTTACTCTTTGTCTCATCGGCCCATCAACTCAGTTCCAAAACTCTACTCACATTTGTGAAGAATCTTGCCTTTCTCTTTTTGGTGCTGATCAGAGGTTTGCATCTTGCTGTGTAGCTTCTGTAATTCTGTGCCAATTTCTCCTGCGGACTGTAGATTGACAGACCATCACCCCAGCTTTCTGGAGGTTGTTGCTGATTTTACAGGCATATATTTTAGGTTCATTTTTACAGCTTTTATGATTTGTCTGTCATCAACTACTGTTGTTTTTCTCAGCCAATCAGGTTGTTGTTGGTTGCTGATGTCGCTGGTAGTTTCCAAACTCTTGATTTCTCCATGCCCTTTGTTTTTACTATAATTGTAATTGACTTCCTTTTTTCTTTTAGCATCCAAATTGCTTGTCGGCTTCCTCGTCTTCATCCTAGTGTCATCATTGAACAGAAGCAATGGATATAACTGATAAGACATATTCCCTGCTTTTAATATCTGAAGAATTAATGCAACAGGACACAGCTTTACACTTACAAAGACCTGTGAGGCAACTGTTCCAATACTTATGTTCACATCAAATAGGGAGATGGAACTCTAAAAGCGTTGCTCTTCTTAGCTGGTAAAACATCTTTTTGTTGTCTCATATTCATCTTTTAATCATATTTACAGATTTCTTGACTCCACAACAAACAGAACAATTGTGTCTTTACTGTTCCTATTCTTATGGAGGGCACTGTATATAGACTGTGCATACACAATTAAAAATCATTAATAATAATAATAATAATAATAATAAATCACTAGTACACAACCAGAATGGGGCCCTCTAAGGACCTCAACAAACTTCCAAGGGCCTTCAGGATGACTTATTATGGCCTTAATTAATATATTATTAATAGCATTATATAATATAATAAAACAGAAATCTACAATAAAGAAATAAACTAAATCATATTTTACATCTGTCTGATATATGGTCTGCCATATTTATATATCGTCACTTTCTAGAGTCACCGAGTCCATGTGAAGGCTGCAGTACTTCATTGCATTACATTATTTTTTCTCTAATGTCGCCATTGCATTATTTCATCAATAACAACTGTTACACTTAGGTCTTCCTGCCCTCTCCAAAGCCTTTTATTTTGGTCTTTGGCTAGTAAATCTAGAAGTCGTGGCCTAATGGTTAGAGAGTCGGACTCGCAATCGAAGAGTTGTGAGTTCGAGTCTCGGGCTAGCAGGAATTGTGGGTGGGGGGACTGCATGTACAGTGCTCTCAATACCATGAATTAAGTGCCCTTCAGCAAGGCACTGAACCCCCAACTGCTCCCTGGGTGCTGCAGCATTAATGGCTGCCCACTGCTCCGGGTGTGTGTTCACACAGTGTGTGTGTGTGTTCACTGCTCTGTGTGTGCACTTTGGATGGGTTAAATGCAGAGCACGAATTCTGAGTATGGGTCACCATACTTGGCTGAATGTCACATCACTTTTTTAAATGCTGCTAAATGGCGCCCTCTTGTGTACGTGTCCAGAAACACAGCCACTAAATCAAGAAGGTATAGTCAAACAAATTAATTAACTACTTTCTATAATACACAACACTTCATGACTTAAAATGTATTTAAGCTTACGAATAATAAAATTATTACATCTGGAGGCCTTGAAATTAGGTCTAAATACAGTGGCGGAAGAAGTCAATAAGTTTTAAGATGAGACAAAACACAAACATAGACATCACAAAGAATTATGCTGATTATGCACAGGGAGATCACATGCCTCCTCAATTTTACCGAACCATTGCCCCCACTTCTATCTTCAGTTACATTCTGAACAACACTAAATAATAATTATAGCCTGTTATATCTTGTAAAAAAAAAAAAAAAAAAAAAAAAAAAAAAAAAATATATATATATATATATATATATATATATATATATATATACACACACACACACACACACACACACAAACAAACTTGGGGCCATTACAATTGCTAAATAGGAGACTTGGAAGATATATTCTATAAAAGTACAAAAAGTACAAACAATTATATATAATAAATTGTGAATTACAAATAAAATAAAGTCTGAATGGATTTAATGTGTACATTTATTATTATTATTATTTATAACATTTATTATTTTTAAATTAAATATAATAAAAATAACAAAACAACAATCTTTGCTTTTAAGCTTTATAAAGAGCCCTTGCACGATGTTATGCTGATTCACAGCACTAGGTGATGCTGGAGGATCACACAACAACCTTGTTCTTCCTTTCAGAAATCTCTCTCTCTCTCTCTCTCTCTCATCTACCCGCAGCAAAACTGCAAGTTCCACCAACATGGCACTTCACACCCCGCTTAGTTATAATAAAAAGTCACACACAGCACCTGACTAAGTAATAAATAAACAAGTGTGTGTGTGTGTGCAGGACATGTATAAATGATGGATAGAAAGGAATTGATGTCATCACAGAGTGCATGTATCACTGCCTGCTATTTTTACACAGGCCCGTGACAGGACAGTGACATGCGGAACATGGGCCACAGCCTCCAAGATGAGCAGATCTTCATTTCCTGTGAAAATATGTGACATGTTGTCTTCATTAATTCCTCCTTCATTTGAATATCTGGGTGTCCTCTCAGTCTCTTTCTCCCTCCCATGACCAAGCGTAGTCACACACACAAAAACACACACACACACACACACACACACACACACACACACACACACACACACACACACACACACACACACACACCACACACACACACACCTGTTTGAAATATATTATAGGATGTGATAGGTCTTGTCCGGTTTAAAGTGTCACAATGTAATACATGCATGAAATAACATATTGAATATATATCTATATATCTATACCATTTTCTAGGAAGCTGAAAAAATTTATTCAGAATTATTAGCCTCACTTTTTAGCCTCAAAATTTTTTCAGCTGTTCAAACTACAAAAAGATGTCATCTCAAATCACTTACTAACACTTATAAAGACACAAATTAGATATGCGTGGCTAAAAGCAATTATAATCTCTACGAGTTTTGCAAATCATTTGGGAAATGAAAAGAATGCTTAATTGCTGGAACCAACATCTTAAAAAAAAATGGTTCAAGTGAGGCTTGTTAGAGAGCAGTCTTATCGTAAGACCCAACTGTGATTACGGCGCTTTCCCGCAATAACATGTGCATATGTTTAATTTCACAAAATGCCTCTTTTTAATGAATGTGTTTTTAATAGAATTAGCAATCAGTCAATTACAATATGCGTCAAGGCCCTGAGCAGAGAAGTTATCATCCAGAGACAAATGAAGGAATGCGTTCTGATTCCTACTGGAAAAATGTATTCAGCTCCCGGCCTGTGAATGCAACTGAATTAAATTATACGCTCACTTAAAACTGAGATTTCAGCAGAACTTTACATTACAGCATCCATGTTATGCTCATTACATTCTGATAAAATTTATGAATACAATAATAACAATTACAGTATGTGATTACAAGCAGCTCTACAAAATAATTACATTAACATAGTGTAACACTAGATAAAAACAGACACAGAAACTTTAAAAAGTAAAAATAAATAAATAAATAAATAATTATAACACACACACACGCACACACACAATTATAAACAAACAATATTTTTTGTAACAAACTACAAAAAATATTACTGAGTGTAACAGTAGATAAACTTAATACAGAAAGTCTTTATAACTTAAAAATAATAACAATACAACTATATGTATGTACAACCCGAATTCCGGAAAAGTTGGGACGTTTTTTAAATTTTAATAAAATGAAAACTAAAAGACTTTCAAATCACATGAGCCAATATTTTATTCACAATAGAACATAGATAATATAGCAAATGTTTAAACTGAGAAAGTTTACAATTTTATGCACAAAATGAGCTCATTTCAATTTTGATTTCTGCTACAGGTCTCAAAATAGTTGGGACGGGGCATGTTTACCATGGTGTAGCATCTCCTTTTCTTTTCAAAACAGTTTGAAGACGTCTGGGCATTGAGGCTATGAGTTGCTGGAGTTTTGCTGTTGAAATTTGGTCCCATTCTTGCCTTATATAGATTTCCAGCTGCTGAAGAGTTCGTGGTCGTCTTTGACGTATTTTTCGTTTAATGATGCACCAAATGTTCTCTATAGGTGAAAGATCTGGACTGCAGGCAGGCCAGGTTAGCACCCGGACTCTTCTACGACGAAGCCATGCTGTTGTTATAGCTGCAGTATGTGGTTTTGCATTGTCCTGCTGAAATAAACAAGGCCTTCCCTGAAATAGACGTTGTTTGGAGGGAAGCATGTGTTGCTCTAAAACCTTTATATACCTTTCAGCATTCACAGAGCCTTCCAAAACATGCAAGCTGCCCATACCGTATGCACTTATGCACCCCCATACCATCAGAGATGCTGGCTTTTGAACTGAACGCTGATAACATGCTGGAAGGTCTCAATCCTCTTTAGCCCGGAGGACACGGCGTCCATGATTTCCAACAAGAATGTCAAATTTGGACTTGTCTGACCATAAAACACTATTCCACTTTGAAATAGTCCATTTTAAATGAGCCTTGGCCCACAGGACACGAAGGCGCTTCTGGACCATGTTCACATATGGCTTCCTTTTTGCATGATAGAGCTTTAGTTGGCATCTGCTGATGGCACGGCGGATTGTGTTTACCGACAGTGGTTTCTGAAAGTATTCCTGGGCCCATTTAGTAATGTCATTGACACAATCATGCCGATGAGTGATGCAGTGTCGTCTGAGAGCCCGAAGACCACGGGCATCCAATAAAGGTCTCCGGTCTTGTCCCTTACGCACAGAGATTTCTCCAGTTTCTCTGAATCCTTTGATGATGTTATGCACTGTAGATGATGAGATTTGCAAAGCCTTTGCAATTTGACGTTGAGGAACATTGTTCTTAAAGTTTTCCACAATTTTTTTACGCAGTCTTTCACAGATTGGAGAGCCTCTGCCCATCTTTACTTCTGAGAGACTCTGCTTCTCTAAGACAAAGCTTTTATAGCTAATCATGTTACAGACCTGATATCAATTAACTTAATTAATCACTAGATGTTCTCCCAGCTGAATCTTTTCAAAACTGCTTGCTTTTTTAGCCATTTGTTGCCCCCGTGCCAACTTTTTTGAGACCTGTAGCAGGCATTAAATTTTAAATGAGCTAATTAAGTGGATAAAAGTGTAAAATTTCTCAGTTTAAACATTTGCTACGTTATCTATGTTCTATTGTGAATAAAATATTGGCTCATGTGATTTGAAATTCCTTTAGTTTTCATTTTATTAAAATTTAAAAATCGTCCCAACTTTTCCGGAATTCGGGTTGTAAAAGTGCCATGACATTCAGCCAAGTATGGTGACCCATACTCAGAATTTGTGCTCTGCATTCAACCCATCCAAAGTGCACACACACAGAGCAGTGATAACACACACACACACACACACTGTGAACACACACCCAGAGCAGTGGGCAGCCATTTATGCTGCGGCGCCCGGGGAGCAGTTGGGGGTTCAGTGCCTTGCTGAAGGGCACCTAAGTCATGGTATTGAGGGTGGAGAGAGAACTGTACATGCACTCCCCCCACCCACAATTCCTGCCGGTCCAAGACTCAAACTCACAATCCTTCGATTGCAAGTCCGACTCTCTAACCATTAGGCCACGACTTCCCATATGTATAGATATATTTCTGGCAATAGTGTTGGTGACTACACAGACATTATTTGAAGAGAACTGAACTGAACTGGATGATGACATCTCTGAATCAACTGACTTTGATCAACTGACTGATTTCTATTGTCTTCTTGCATGATCAGCATATGTTTCCCAGTTTTTACTCTTTAAAGCTGCATTGACACAATCCATAATTGTATAAAGAGCTATATAAATAAAGGTTTCTTGACTTGACTTGATGTATTTATATATATATATATGCAACTCAATTTATAAATAAATAAAAATATTTATAATAATTTTATCTCTATCTCTCAATATAAATAAACACATTTATATATATATATATATATAATATGTATAAATAACTACTTTTAATAATAATCATAATATTCATAACAATATATATCTAACTTGTCCTTTAAAAAATGTCCCTTTGTCTTTGCTTTTACATAATTTATTTATTATTATTATTATTATTATTATTATTATTATTATTATTATTATTTTATTTATTTATTTTTTTAAGTCACAGGATCATACTCAAGCAATATATGACCAATAGTGACTGATTCAGAGCAAGAACATCCTGGCTTGCATTTTTGACAGGGTGGCAGGGAAACCACGTTCCAGGTCGAAGATGCGGCTGAAGAACAATAGTTGTGGATGCTCTCACACTGAATGTAATTATCAGGGCAGCGCTCTGACTCCGTCGCCATCAGCCCTCGCTTCTCCATTAATCTTGTGCTGTCGCCCACCTCACTGAACCCAGTGCTGTTACACTATCTCTGCTTTCCTTCATCTGTGGAGCCTGTGTTAGGCTGTAATTAATGAATCCCCCCTCCCCTCATGCTAAGTCTGCTGCCTCTAATCACGAGGAGAGTTGCGCCATGAAAAGTGTTGATGAGAAGGGGAGTCAGCGTGATAGTAAATATGTATAACTAAACAAAGAGAAACTGCCTATTGAAAACAAAATCCTGTTGTTTTCACATTATTTATTCCAGATATTTAATAATGACTTTTAATAAAATGAAAGCCATTGTCAGTTTCATGTGTCACTAAGTTAATTTTCTTTTGTTTTTAACAAAACAAGTCAGGCCATGAACTGAATTGCACTATTACCTCCTTACACAACATTTTCATTGGATTACTGCTATTACTATTATTATCAATGTAACTAACAATTTTTAACAACAATAATAATAATGAAACTTTTTTTGTTACTTCATTGTAGCTGCCTACACTCGACATAATTATCAAGAAAGTTTTGAGCTCACTTACTGAAAAGGGAAATGAATTGGAAAATTACCTAAACATAAATATATATTTAAAAATGACGAATAAAAGTATAATAATAATAATAATAATAATAATAATATATTACAACACAAATGTACACATTTTTTTTTCGAATATGTAAATAAAATGAAGATTATTGGAGTTTTTTTTTTATCAGAAAATACTATTTCTGCCTTTCTACTTCACGATGTCATGCTTAATTATTTACCCTTTGTAACTTTGTCATTTTATAAATTATTTGTGAAATTTACCAGCAAATACCAGCAACCAGGAAACTGGTTACCAGCACTGAGAACTCCACTAACTGACCAATCAGAGATCAGTGTAATAATATACAATCTAAAAATAAATCATAAAAAATAAATATAAAAATATTAAAGTAATATTCCAAACAAATACCTTCAATTTCAAGTTTTGTTCTTTACGTTTTGAAAATGCATTTGACTTAATTTAATGGTCGAAAATTAGTAGACCACTAAAAGTTCCCAAATCTCCTCAAAAACCCGCTCAGGCAAAGCGAGATGAAAGCCTTTTTTATCCTCCAATGTTTTTGAGGGCCCCCCACTCGCTCCCCTCCTTCTTTCCCTGTTAATTACTCTTGATTATTCCTGATCCTGTCTTGTCAGGGAGACGTTCGACTCCAAAAACAAAGCCCCACTCGCACACGTCGAAAGCAAAAGGGGTAAGAGAGAGACAAAACATTCACCGGATATCAATTTGCATGAAAATGAGCCAGAGTGTTCGGCTCTCTGAGAGAAAGCGAGAGCGAGAAAGAAAGAGAGGTGGATTGAAAGACTTGCCAAGAGTGCGGTGGTATAATTAGCATTCTACCAAACAAACGAGCTTCAACAGAGCTATAATTAAGCAGGCCTGTAATTAAGTGTATGCCCTTTATCATAATGATCATGGTTAAAGCGCCTTTGATGGCTGCCAGTGGGTTATTAACGGCGTAACCCTGCGCCACACGGTGCCCACACAAGAATCAGGGTGTCACGACTGTCAGGCTAAAGAGCGCCCCTTTGTTTATCAAATACATTAGAGCCCAAATTAACACAGGGTGACATGAGCGCACAATAGCTCCCATTGACTGAACTGAAGAAAAATGTCTATGCCCCACAAAAAATGCAAAATTAAAATCAGAAAGTACCCAACTTTGCTCATGGAAAACATGTTGAATATGGCATCTCACAGCGGTGCTATATATTAGCAACCACACATGGGATCTGCTGGAATGGAAGGAGGAAACCTCTTTTCATATGTTACCTGGAGGTCGACAGTGTAACTTTTGCTGCTGAAGGAGGAAAGAATATCTTAAACTGTCATACGGTTTCATTACTTTGGCAAAAGCTGAATACTTCTTTGTCCTCAACTCTTCCACAGCATGTCCAGTATACTTAATGAATATTTGAACATACAAGACGTCTTGAGGAAAAGAGTGAACATGTTATAAATGATGACACTGTCACCCAATCATGAGCTCAGCACATCCTGGCAAAGAACTCCTCTCTTATAGAGGTTTGTACTGCATTATTCACTTACTAAAGTATTTGGATCAATGCTGGTGTTTTTTTGTTTTGTTTGTTTGTTTGTTTTTGGGGGGCGGGAGGGGGGGGAGTGTTGAAGGGAACAGAATAATATATGTGAGTTTGGGGTCACATTGGGGAGTAGTGTTCAGATAATGTTTGTCCAGACTGCTGTTGCCTGGACTGAAGTTGTTAAGGTAAAGTATGGTGCCTGGCAGATTCTATTCAAATAGATTAGACCACAGGCAGCCTGATTTATACACTTCCCTGGAAGAGCATTACGGAGATTATGGAAGCAGCTTGAATTGGTCTGTTGGTACAAATGCACCAAAGTGCCAGTGTTCAGGCAATATATTTGAAGTAAATTAAAATTATTGGGTGAGATCATATTATGTAACACTTAGACTTTGTGCTCCAAGTAGTTGTAAAGCAAAACAGTAGTTGGTGTTTGAATTGGTGGCCTGTGACCAAAAAATGTTGTGCAGGTCAGAGACAGCAGAAAAACAACAACAACAACAACAAAAAACAATGCTAAATGCAAATAGTAAAACACAATCAATAATATAATTGTGACGATGCTACACCGGGGCTAGGGGTGGCTATAGCCCTGTCAGAATTTTTAATAGCCCTGGTTTAGCTCCATTTATTTATGAAGTAAATCTGACGTCATCAATATCATTTATTTTCTTAGCCCCCCCTTAGCACCGGTAGAGAAAAAATTCTGGTGCCGTACCTGCTTATATAATGAGTCACCAAGAACCCTGGGTTCATTTCAAAATCAGCTTTAGTGCTCCACAGAAGACAGCAATTAAATGTTGTCTCATAAACTTTTCCTTTTCTTGTCTTTTAATTAAAAAAAAAAAAAAAACCTACCTATGCGTTCTATACTAGACTAACTGAGACTTGTCATGGCACTTGTATACTGTTGTTGTTCTCTTGTTGACCTGACTGCTTCTGTTGTTCTCATTTGTAAGTCGCTTTGGATAAAAGCGTCTGCTAAATGATTAAATGTAAATGTAAAATGTAAATGTAAAGTGTCTAAGGCTGTAAAAAAATTAATCTGTCACTTAATAGAAACTAGTCAAATTAGACAGATGCTAGCACAGGTTGTATTAAATGCCATAATCCTGGTAAAACTGTGAACCAAACTACACAAAATGATCAAAATTGAATATCTAAATATCAAAACTACTTTATTCAAAACAAATACTACAATAGGGATTTTCAGTCTGCCAATACCTGACAAGTGGTTAGACCTGGTAGACAGGTACTATCATGACATTATTGTTGATTAGAGTGATGAATTCAGCACCGGGATTGGTTAGAGTGAGTGAATGATGAGGGTGTGCTGAAGTGAGTATGAGTGTGGCTATAAGGATCATTGCCTTATTAATAGCTGTGTCAGGTGTTGTGAAAAATTTAGCCATTGTCATCCTCACAGTCCCCGAGCCCTGACGGATGGCTGCTGCAGGCAGAGAAGACTTCCCTTACATGCTGCTATGAGCTCTAATCTTTCACACTTCCATTGTTGGATGCACTGTCACACAGGACTTCCGCCAGCCACCCTTGCCACAACGGCGCGCACAGACATCAGATTTATACCTAGGCTAATGCTAAAAGACCGACAGATGGAAGACTCGGTCAGCCAGTACAACACATTTCATGAAACAAAAAAATAATTTTCTTCCCCAGAGGAGGAGGGGGACAAAGTGATGAGAGTGAAATGCAGTGAATTTGAAATAATTATTTAGGCTACACAGAATAAAACAGACACTTTGTAACAGTTCAAAGTATTAAACCAGCTCATATTTAATTTTTGTTTCTAAGATTTTAAGCCATAATATGGCAAAACATAAAGTTTGATGAGGAGAGGAAAGTCCCTAAATCCAAAAATCCATAATATTAATATAAATTTTTTTATTTTTTAGAAATTAGTATTTTAGATTTTGCAAGGGCACATTTAATTGATGAAAAGTAACAATGCAGATATTTTTGATGTACCAACATATTTATATTTCAAATAAATACTTTTCATCTTTCTATTCATAAAAGAATCATATGAAATATTAAGCAGCACAACTGTTTTTAACATTACTACTACTACTACTAATGATGATGATGATGATGATGATGATGAATGTTTGTTAAGCACCAAATCAACATATTAGAATGATTTCTGAAGGATCATGTGACATTGAATATTGGAATAATGGCTGCTGAAAATTCAGCTTTGCTATTAAAGGAATAAATTCGATTTTCAATTAAATAAAAACAGTTACTTTAAATTGTAATAATATTTTACAATATTACTGTCTTTTTTCAGTCTTTTTGATAAAATAAATGCAGCATTGGTGGGCATAAGAGACTTCTTTCAAAAACACTTAAAAATCTCCTAACGTTTGAAAAGAAGTGAGTAATCAACTACTTAGTAAAAGTAGTAAGTACCCAACATTATTATACATGGTTCTACTTTCAGGCTATATAAGTAGTTCATGTTTTTTTCCATACAGCTATGCAGACCTTCTCTTCACTTTTTACCCTATAACACAATCTCCTCACACCCACAGCTTACAATGACAATGTTCAGCCAAACCGTAGGAGAGCAACAGCAGACTGGGTCTGAGTCACTGCAGCAGCAGCAGGTCACGCAAAAAGGACAATAGTGCAAAAGGATGTGAAATCTGGAGAAGTTGATTGGAAGAGAGGGTTACCCAGTGGGTGTGAACTGCTGATTGGACTCAGAAGGATCAGTGGGATGGCTGGGTTGCTTTAACACAAGGGAAATCCCAACAGCTCTCTCAGCACACAGACTGTCTAACAGCGACAAACCTTCTAGCTTTTAAAGAAAAACTGTGCCTGCCGCCTGAAGACATCTCAGAGACATATTATCGTTTATTTTGTCACCCGGGTTTGCCATCTGTGCCATTCCAATAGAGGCTGTGCCTGGTGAAGCCAGAGCCTGGGCGAGGAGGTCTGCCCAAGCCCCTCCAAAGCCCAGCCTGGTCATTAGTCAAATTGCCTAATGAGAGAGAATACAAATGGCCCCCTGCCCTGATAGGAGGAGTTTTGGAAGTGTCAGTGCTCCCGACCCGTGCTATGAGAACAGATGATGGCTCACTGCTATTTTCAGCACCTTTTAATAACTCTGTCGTGGCCCTTGCCATTCCTCCTGCTTTTGTCTGATTTTCGTATTTTATTCGTTTTCTGTCTTAACTTCGTTACATTGTGCATCGCACTTATGCAGAAAAGATTAAAGTGAGAAGAATTTATATTTTGCTTTCTTTTTTTTGGTGACACACATTTAAAATAAATGTACTGGTTGCTAGTTTCCCATGCTGTTACAACAAATGGGTTGTGAGGTTTCAATGTTCATAAAGGTCACAAAACTTATAATATGTGTGACTACGTATAACAGTTTTGTGTGAGAAAAAAAGTTTATCTTATTCACATATATCTTCCATTCCACTGGTCTGTTAACTCTTGTGACTAAATCTTTCAATTAGTTAAAGGGATAGTTCAACCAAAAATGAAAATTCTGTCATTATTTACTCACCGTCATATCACTCCAAACCTTTTTTTTTTTCTGTTGAATACAAAATAAGTTATTCTGAAGTATGTTTGTAACCAAAAAAGTTGCTGGTAGCCATTGATTTACACAGTATTTGGGACCTAATGGCTACCAGCAACTGTTTGGTTAACTACACACTTAGAAATATCTTCTTTTGTGTTCAACAGAAGAAAGAAATTCATACAGGTTTGGAACAATGTGAGGGTCAGTAAATCATGGCTGACCTATCCATGTTCACATTCACTTTTATTAGAAAGAAAAGAATGGCCAATATATCTATCAAAAACTCACCTTTTGTGATAGACAAAGTCGAACAGGTCTGGAATGGCATGAGTAAATGATGACAGTATTGTCATTATGGACAAACCTTTATATGCATAAAAAGTGAAAGAGTTAGGGGGAGAGACCAAATAGCTAAGGGGGCAAGGTAGATGTATTAAGTTTATTTAGCAGAGAATTGTTATTTTTCCATCTGGTTGACAAGTGGCCCTTGAAATCTGGCAGTGGGTTGGGTGCCAGTAGGCATCACCCACTGGGCACTGATCTATTTGTCTTTCAGAGTGAAAATGCTCCAGTGGATGCCTGGCATCAAGCCCACACTTCAGCAATGCTGTAATGTAATGTAATTCTAGCACCTATCACCCGTTTTATTCATTAAGAGAGGTCAAGATACGATAAAAATTATCTCCATATTTTTTCATCTCCATGTAATGGAGAGAGAAATACTAGAGAGAAATACTAAACACTTTGATGCTTTTAAATTAAAAGTTTTGAGGTAAAAGAGTCTGAATCAAGTCGTTGACCCCAGTCTATTTGAAAAGGTGGTCTGGAGTAAGTTTCATGTGAACGCCAGTATAGTGCACAGTTGGCATGAACACAATCTATTTTAACCTAGCTATTGACGATATATACTTTGAAAAATCTGATATTGTGACAGCCCTAGCAGGGACACTAATTATTATAGAATAATGCATTTATTACAGTTGCTTATCTCGGAATAAATTTTATTCAGATAGCAAGTATTAAAAGTAAACACAATAACTGAGTAATGAAAACAAAAACATAAAAGCAAGGGGTGTAATCAAACTCCGATTTGGACCAAGTAATTGAACCATGTGTTAAAACCTCCTAGGGAAGAGGTCTATAGATTAGTCAAGGATACTAGAGAGATTAGTACCAGCTCTGGTATGTGATAGGTCTAGCGGTACTATAATGCTAGCATAGTGATCTGAAGTTGTTTTGACACTCTAAGTAAATGAGCTCGGCCTCTCCAGAGCACGCATGAGCGGCAGAGCTGGCAATGGACCCACCGCTAAATTGCGTGTGCCGGATGGGCCGCAGCAGAAGGCACAATTACACCAAATCCCCTCTTAATTAGCGGTTCTGTGGGTATGCTAACTCACCAGGAGGTAGGGCGGAATTCGAAAGGGATCTTGAACCATACTAGAAAGAGAAGCAAATTAAGGCAAGAAAGTGGTGTAAGGGTCATGCAATCAGTGACTTGTATTTGACTTGACAGTGGGTCAGTGACTGTATTTGTACAGTCCGTGAGAGAGCTATTTTGAGCTGAGCTAGCATCCCATACCTCCACTTAAGTTTCTGTGGCACCCTGCAGTAAACAATCACTGGCACAGAGCCCCAATAGATCCCCTCAGAGCTGGGGAGTGTTATTAAGTTTTCCATGTTGGTGGCTGTAGGGCGATGTAAAGTGGCACCTCGACCTGGTGAGTAATGATGTGTGCCAGGACTCAGGCAGGAGGGATGACAGCATGAAAGGCCTCGTTGGCAGCCACTGATGCAGTCATAGGATCATTCATCATCTCCTTAAACCAATCTACCAATCCTGCACCACCATTTCCTCTAATTATGTTAATCATTGTAGCATTGAGTTCGTTGTGACATAAGGCTCAGTAGACTCTGTAGCTCAGATTTGTCATTCTAAAAAAACCCGGGGTTATTTTTTGAACCCAAATGCTGGGTTGAGCCTTTTGGGTAATTTTTTGGGGTTATTTTTTCAGTGTTTAGGTAGTTTTTGTGTTAGCCAGCTCCTGGGTCAAACATAACAACCCAGTATTTGGTTAGTTTTGTAGCTCCTGGGTCAAATGTAACAACCCAATGTTTGGGTAGTTTTTGTATTACTCAGATCCTGGGTCAGACTTAACCCAGCGGTTGAGTTATTTATCGCGGGGATTTGCTTCTCTTCTGGAGAGAGCAGTTCTTAGCGCCATCGAATTGACGCATTCGTCGGTAAAGTACAGGTTTGTATATATTTTATTTTATCTATAAAATCATTACTGTGCTGAATATCGTTCAATTTTATGCAGAGCAACATATAGGCGCATGGTATGAATCACCTTTAACGAGAAACAGAACAACAGAGACTGGTTAATAACATGTAAATTACTTCTGTTTAACGTTTAATTTTTTGTTTTACTGTTTGTTAAACGAGTTTAAATATGGGCAATATGTATAGCCTATTAAAAACGATATAAACAATGCTGTAAATGATAATAAAAGGAAAATAAAGGACGTTAACATGCAAACCAGTGGTTGTGTAGATTATTTTAGAAAAGTTTAGAGGATTTAAGTTAATCTGTAAACACTATTTAATGTATGAAGTAAAAAAATAAGATAGCAATATAGTAAAATTAATAAACTTTATCTGGGTTAAATCAACCCCTTATGCTGGGTTAAATAAACAACCTAATTTGCTGGGTAAAATTAACTCAAGATTTTTAGAGTGCAGTTTGGCCTAACAAACAGTGCAAGTATGACATTGAGCCCCGGTTGAAGCAACTGTGTAGGCAATCACGGATAGGAAGCAGGAGCCTCATTGACTATACTGGCCTACAAAGGCAAAAGACATTAACTCGCTAAAGTGTGAAACTGAGAAAAACGACTTTAAAGTTTTTTACTTGTCCAGCCAAATTAATTATAGATAGGACACTGGAAATTTAACAATTAGATGTTTTAGTAATGGAAATTATCTACATTAAAAAATTGTGAGCTCAAACTTGATTTTTACCCCTATTTTGAAGTTAATGTACGCTGCCTTTGCATTGTCGTGAGAAGTCACACCAAGGCAAAAGGCGATAAGTTCCACATTATAAAATCTAGTGATCATAGGCTGTCTCATATAGGCTATTGTATGTACTGTAGTAATGTGACTGTATTATTATTATTCTTTTATCATAATAAGCAGAATAAAAGTTAAACATGAGTGGATACCATGGATACCAATTTATTTGCTATGCTCAGTAACGTAAAAGATAATAGAGATAGCAAAATTGCTTTTATATTGATTTGTATGAAATAGACTAACTTAAAAGACCAACTTGTGGATTGATGTCAATGCCAACAAATGGGAATAATGCTCAGAATGCTTGTGGATTAAACATGTCCAATGACGTTGATCACCATGGATTGATTTTATCAGGTTAAAAGAAAAGGTAAGATATGGTTTTCATTGCGAACTGTTAGTAGGCTACTGATTTTATGATTGATCATGGTATTCAAGTCCACATGCATCCAACTAAAAGTGACAGCCTGATGAATAATCTGCATTACAAATTAAAAAAAATATTAAAAGGTTTTTCACGATTACATATTGCTGCCAAGGTATCTAGTCTTTACAGTGCTTTGTTATATGGAGCTGTTTGGTAGATCGCAGACTATCTAATTAGTTTGTCTGCATCATAATTAAAATGCGGCAGACTTTAATGGATAGTAAAACAAAGGCAAACACTGTATAACACCAAACCGGCACGGTAACTTCATATTGATGCAAGGCTAAACAAAGGCAGAATGCCGAAACACAGTTTGAGCTTTCCAAACAAAGTGAAAGAGTGGTAACTGGTGTTATACAGTGTTCTGCCTTGGTTTCTCCAGGGCTTTTCAAAGTTACGGTTGAGACTATCCATTATTTCCTCTGAAAAACAACAAAATTGACTCAAGATACTTATACACCTAATAAAGGATGTCTTGTTTTTCCCAAAAATATCAATAACCTAATTTTCAACAAAAATCGAAGTTATGGTCTTTTGCCTTTGCACATAATGTATTTACTTCAGGTCTAAAGAAAACTTTATTTATTTTACTTGGTTACACAATATTACTTTCAAATTAAATCGACGCCTTGTGGTACCATCCCAAAGAAGTTCAAAATCACTCTCAAGGACCTTTTCCTGGACTGTGCCCAGCTGGTGGAATGACCTCCCAATCTCAATTCGTACAGCTGAGTCTTTACTCATTTTCAAGAAACAGCTAAAGACTCATCTTTTTCGCCTGCACTTAACCAACTAACACTAGCACTTTTCCTTTTCTTGTCTTTTAATTAAAAAAAAAAAAAAAAACCTACCTATGCGTTCTATACTAGACTAACTGAGACTTGTCATGGCACTTGTATACTGTTGTTGTTCTCTTGTTGACCTGACTGCTTCTGTTGTTCTCATTTGTAAGTCGCTTTGGATAAAAGCGTCTGCTAAATGATTAAATGTAAATGTAATGTAAATGTAAATTAAAGTGCAACTTTTCTTGAAAATACTATAAAAACCAGAGATGAATACAAATAGAACATTTCTAAAAACTTAGTACATGTATATTATTACTTTTTTATGAAGATTTTTCTTTATTGTAAACTGTCGTATAATCTTAAATAACAGAAAAAAGGATGTTCATGAAGTGACAACACATACAATAGCATGCTGACTAACATTTATTTTGAGAGGACTGATGTGGGAATTTGAACATTGTTTCAGAGAATAAACTATTCATATAGCTATAGATGAGTCTCTTAATAAATTTTGAGACAAAGCAGGCAGCACACTTCAAATCAGCCTTTGGGGGGCCCACTTCCCCCTTATCAGAAATGGCTCCATTCCCCGGAATCTCATTGTGAGTTTAAATCGCACTATGTATTAGGGGCTCGTTAATAACCAACTTAACGAGTCCACAGACCCATTAAAAGATCTTTAAGAACATATTTGATCATAAATCTCCTTAACCTATATTTAATGGCGGGATTTCGAGGGAAATATTTTTATCAAGTTCTAATTAGATGTGCGATAACAAAGACTGCTGAACATGAGGGCAATGGGAAGGCTAGACAGGCCCATCTATTGAGGGAGGCCATGTTTGATAGGCTGGAGACTAATGAAGGAACAGAACTTATTCTGGGCTGGGAGATGGACAGATGAGGAATGATACCCCGGACTGTGATTAGGCCCACAGGCACGTGCCTCTCATTAGTCTTATGCTTGACTTAAGTCTCCAAGAAACTTACAGTACAGACACATTTAGAAAATAATAGAAGAGCGCATTTTTATTCATTGTTGCACAATGTGCATATTACTGAAGGTCCCAATACTCTAGTAATGCCAAAAGACCCCCTTAAGGAAGACTTAAATCTCCTAAAGGAAGACTTAAGTCTTAAATCCAGATTAATCCAGAAACAAAACTTTAGATGACACACCATTTATAGGTTTAGTGGTGTTTGCTATCATGCACACAAGCCAAGCAAGTTGTAAACCCCCTCTGCATTTTCCCCAGGCTTCCTCTACGCAGGCCATGGGAATAAATCATTAATGGCTTTTTGGAAAAGAAGCTGTATGCAGTCTTTCATACCCTGTCACCAACCTGAAGTCCTTGGCTCCCTTTCAGAACGATTTTATTGCCCCGAATTTGCATGGCTTAAATCGTGTACCCATCGAAAGTAAAACATAGCTGTAAATCTGGTCTATGTCTATTCCCCTCCTAGTCCCCTCACCACCACCCATCAAATATCCATACACAATTCATTTAGGGCAATTTAGCTGATGCTAAACAGAATCAAGGTGAACTTTCAATGGGCTCTCAGCTATGAGAGAGGAAGAGCAGAGAAATAGTGGCATAGCTTTGGGGGGTTTTAATCAACTAGCTGCTCAAGGCTAGTCATCCAGCCATGGAGCAGGGCACTTAGCAGATTAGTTTTTGTGTCGCTAGCCTGAGTGTGTGTTCTCTAATCCTTCACCATAAAGTGTTTTGGTATTGTAAAATATGGCCACACGGGTGGAGAGAGCTGCCGGGCTACACAAGATTAGAGTTACGATAAAAAGCCTATGGGATCCTCCTCGACTGCCAGGCGCTAGCTGGAGTGCTAGTCACTGTGCAGTCTGCAGCTGGAGATAAGATGGAACTTTTGTTTGAAACCTGATGAGAGGCTTCCTAATGAAAGTGCTCGGCCAAAAAATAATCTTTTTTTCTCTCTGTTAGTCAATCAAAAAACAGTGTGGTCGGGGATGGTAAAAAAAAAAAAAAAAAAGTCGGGGGAAAAGAGAAGTAATTTTGCATAATCAGTGAGCACCATCTGGAACAATTAACGAAAATTCCACAGAACTCGGAGGATCAGTCATATTGGCTTATTAAAGATCCTGAATTATAGGAGCAATAAATCAGTGGAAAAATGAAGCGTACCCCGGCCTGTCATCACTATTTTAACTTCAAATACACACAAATATTCGATAAGGCTGAAAAGAAGAGATTAATATATGCAAATTAAGTCAAGCATTTTAACCCCCACCCCCCCAACAACTGTCTGCCATTTTTTCCCTGTCTCTTATTATGAGCCTTTATGTTTTATTCATACACCAGCTCACCTGTCATTTCATAAGCTCTAATATTATGGGGGTATTATTAAAGTGTGTAAAGTGGTGCTTTAATTGGAAAGCTCTCTTGCATTTTCCAATTATTTGGAGCAAATTAAAAGCAGATGCACATACTTTAATAAGAGGACTAATATCAGTTCCGGAAAATCAAAATCATTGTCACTCGCTCTGATATTTTACAAACTTAAGGCTATACAGAAACGTCTCTGAATTTCTCTCTCTCTCTCTCTCTCTCTCTCCATTCACCTCTTAATTGATCTTTTTTTAATCTACCAAAGAATAGTTATATTATCTTTAATAAAGGCATTGTCGTACTTTTCTTGATTATTGCAATAGATATGTTAATGTAAGTTACATAGGGGATATGAGTATCTGTTCCCTGTTTATAGACAAAGACGAAAATGTCAAAAAAATTACAAAAGTCAAGCTTTCAACCACACATAATATTCTAATTTCTGTGACTAAGCATTAGTATTAATAATCCCAAAAAAAGAATGCATTCAAATCCATCACCTCACAGATGTTGCAAACGGACTCTTTTTCAAACTGATTCCTTCGCTAATTAGGAAGTATTTCCTTCAAGCCATCAAGCTACAGTAAATGACAAATAAATGACACCAAAAATCTGCTCTGCTTCAAAGAGGCAGTGGTGAAACAAAGCAAGAGGTTTAGAAGTCTAGAAATACTTAACTTGTTAAAATGAGCGTGGACTGTCAAGTGAATGAAGGTTTCCAAATCTATGAGAATTAGTTTTTAATACTCTGCTAATAAGTGTCAAAGCACCCGGCACCTCAAATCCGCACATAATGTGACTGACGATGACAGATTTCCAGACATGTCGAGTCTCCTGCGCTGGGCTAGTCTTTAATGCGCTAGTCTTTTTTGTGTGTGTGTGTTTTGTTGAGAAATGACGCAAGGTTTAATCAAGAAAGCAGGCAATTCATCAATCCTGAAGGAGCTGGTGCTACGAGCCTGACAGAGCACACATGATTTTAGTCCAGCTCGAACCTGGCCAACTGTCATCATCCCCGCACATACATATATGCACATATGTGTGGTGCGCGGAGTCCCCAGTGATTAAGGTAAATCCATTGTCTATTCGAAACCCCACACTTGCTCTTCGGGTTATAACTCAATTCAGGAAGACATTTAATAAAGTCTCTAATAATAATGATAATAATAATAATAATAATAATAATAATAATAATAATAATAAACCTACATTTATTTCAAGTAAAAACAGTTGCATAATTAACTTAAATTAAAAAAAAAAAAAAATAATAACAACAACGATAATTCTTCTTCTTCTTATTATACATATTTATACAAATTAATTATATTATAATTGTATTTTATAAGATATGTGTGCATGCTAATTTACATACTAATTATTACATGTTTGTGTATTGTATTTTATTGTATTTATTATTATTATTATTATTATAAATATTATTATAAATACATTATAGTATAATTACATCTTATTCAAGACAGCATTATACATTCTGGCATAGCAATTTGTGTACACATTCCCTCTCTACTATCTCCATAAATAAAAATATCAAAATATCCACTGTATAACTACCGCATACTGTTCCACTGCTAAGTTCGCCTGTGAACACAGATCCTGATGATTACAGAGAAGTTGCTAAAGTAGGATCAATAGAACACATTACTTGTGGTGACAGAGTGATGATTGGTGGCAGAGCAGGTGTCTGTCTGTCAGTCAAATGGCATTGCCATGGCGACAGGGAAGCAGAATGCATCAGCCCTCATCCTGACAGAACTTTTCCTCTCTCTTTGGCTTCACTCAAGAACAAGTCAATCTGCAGTCACTTTAACCATGTCAAAGGCAAGTGGCAGAGTTTAACGAGTCAGTCACTTATTTTAACCACTGAAGCCTTGATATGAACAACAATTACAGTATGCATAAAATCTATACGTGACTTACGGAAGGCTCTTTAAGGCTGATAATACTAAAGAGATATTAATGCAACTAATGAATATACAAAACAAACAAACATGAGTTTTTTTTTTTTTTTCTTCGCATGATTTAGCAAATCGAGCGAACGCAATAGTAAATCAGGCGAACGCAATAGTAATCGTGTCCACGTTTTAGTAAATTGAGGGAACGAATTAGTAAATTGTGCGCACAATTTATTTATTTTTTCTTGCATATCATGTGCTGGGCTCCGTATCACAGGCCAAGACTATTATATCACCTGCACATTTATTTATTTATATAATAAGGACATGCATATGTATACAAATGTATCTAAAAAAAAAAAAAGCACTTAAGATATATTTATAACTGGTCAATTTTTCTAAATTCACTTGCTGTTAGCAGGTGTGACCAAATGTCAATTTTGGACCTGGATTCACCTCAGTAAAGTATGATTTCTTCTTTTATGCTACAGATTAGCTAATCCTCACCACATGGTGTCTCTCTCCAGCCAGAAAAATAGCACACAAGCATACCTTCACATCCCAATCTCAAGTTATTTTGGACCTGAAAGACAGGTCTGCAGGGCAAGGTGGTCTATGGGATTTACTGAAGCACCCAAATCTCATTCTCCTAATGTTTCAATAGGAGTGTACACGTCATTGGTGTGACTGTGTCTTTTTCTGCCATTTGAAGGGTTAACAATAATCTTAGCGATGTCTCTAAAGTCAAGGTTGTCACAGAAGGTTGTGTAGAGATGCTGTAAACGTTTGCTACACTAGATAAAATGAATGTTGAACCTTTGAGATAATAGATACAGGAGAACTGAACTGATTTGGTGTAGAAGTTGTAGATTTGGTGTTCATAGCCTGGCCTGACGGTGTTCTTTTTAGTAGAACTGGAGGCCGGAGACTATGCAAAAAGTTAACAATGCACAAAGAAATTGGAAATAATTAATTGAAATGTTCAAATGAATTAATGTATTCAATGAACAGATTTTGGAAGGAAATTTCACACAGCAATTTCATAGAAAACTTTCTGCTTTCTAGAATTTCAGCACTGTTTATTTGCATGTGCAGAATTATGAAGAAATTATACAAATCAAGAAACAACACAAACACGCCCTACAAAATCTGTCATGAACACAATTCACACAGTGCAATTCAAATTGTCTTCAAAGTGCCACATTGTGAACAACGAAGCAAACTGATGAGATTTGGCATACTTTACTGGGACTGTACAACACTGTGCTCCACAAATGAATCAGCTCTTTAAAGAGTTCTTTAAACACTTTGGAGTGTTGGAATATAAATATAATATAAATGTAACAGGAATCAATGATGTTAGGGATTGTGGGTCTCCATCTTTTACCACTGTGAGTCACGGACTTCATCTGATCATTAAACTCCTGTTTTCTTTCCCTCCCTGCTGTAGTTCATAGGAGGCTGTGAGAGAATGTCATAGAGTCGGTGGTAATAAGAAGGGGTTCCTAAGCCAGTATGGCATAACACACACACACACACACACACACACACACACACACACACACACACACACACACACACACACACACAACAAACGACAGCAGCAGTCCAGAAAGGGATTTTATAATAAAATGCTTGCATTAAAATGATTAGCACTACATTTATACTTTCATAAATGCATTTTACTATGATATATTTTATATTTGTACTATCATTATTTATTATTGTTATTAACATTATTATCAATAATACATTTTCATTAAGTTTATGCATTTAGATGACTGATAAGAGGAACATAAGCAATTTGTCTAAGAGCCAATGATAATAATAATAACTACTATCATTATTTTTATCATTCACTTTGCACAAACATAAGAATCCTCTACTGGTCTCAAGTCAAACTGCTTGACCACACCAAAGTTTTGGGAAAGAGCAAAAATAGCATGTGTTGCACTTCATGGACAGTTTGAACTCGCTCTCCTCATCAATCAGGTGCTGGTGAATTACACTCTTTGACTCACTCAAAGGAATCAATAAATTCAGTGCCTCGCTGCCTGAGTCTCTCTGCATCAAGAGTGCTGCATAATTCTGCTTTAGTGATGCTTTGAAGACCAAATGAGCATCTCCAACAGGTTACAGGATGCATCTGATGCATTAAAGTCAGACAGAGTCATGTTTGGAAGAAGATTAGGAGCAAAGGATGCAAATGCAAATCTGGTTGGTTACTTTGGTGTAGAAATCCGCTAAGCAAAAACTGAATTAGCAAAACACAGTCATCGCTTCTCTCTTTTTTTTTACACTCTGTCCACCAGAGATCTACTATATATTCATCTGAATTAATGAATGAGAACTGTGGGTCAGCTCTAGTATATAACTAGTGAGTAAACTGAAGACAGGTCTGCCGTGAGTGGCTACTCTGCATATCTATCAGGTGTGATGCGATAAATAAATGCAGTAATTTCTATCAGGGGCCATAAAACAAGCTCCCTGACAGCCTGTGGTATTTATGAACTGAAGCCTGCAACTCAGATTTATTTCTCTCGATGGGGCCAACTTCTCTATGTTCATCTGCATCAGCATTTGCCCATGTTCAATTCGGCCCAATGGTGAATTTTTAAAAGGTTTGCATCAATCTTGTGGAACCGATTGCCACATTTAATGAAGACTTCCCTTCGTTTGCAAAGGTTGCCTCGAATGCAGGGGAAAGAGAAAGCTGGGGACATGGCTCTACTCGCATCCAGACATTTCACAAACAGCCATAAAACTGAAAGAAGACAGTCCAGATGCTCTTTCGTCCAAACTTGCCTCAACTACCCCAGTCACTGGAGCAAGGCAAAACAATAGTGAATGATACCTAGTGATACAGAAAATGGAAATGAGATATATTCAGTGAAAAGCCTGTTTACGGCAGACAAATCCACCTGAGAAGGTCAAAATAGAGATAAGAGTTGGTCTTTAGAAAATCAACCATCTTAAGATTATCTAATGTCTTTTATATGTTTAAAATACAGGACTTAAATAGAACAACTCATTGTGCTAGTATAAAGCACCCGACACCCCCTACAAAAAAAAAAAAAAAAAACCCACCGACAACAACAACATCTACAATACTTTCTATCTGAGCTGCCTCTCAAAAAAGTGAAATAAAACTATATGCTCGAATCAATATAATTTTCAGGAGCAAGCATTTTCCTATCTTCAGAGCTGTCAAACAGTGTAACCATACTCAATCCCAATTCTCTGCTTTTAACGGTTTAGGGTACATTGGCTTTGGGTAGCATATGGCATATCAATCACACATCTAATTCTTAAAATACAAACATGGCTACATAATCAACGGCAGCGCAAGGCTTGCATTACGTAGGCCACTGGAATTTCGACTGCAATTAATCATCATTCAAACCCATCAAAGCCACACTGACACAAATCTCTATTTTGAATAATAAATGATACCACAATACCTCCCAGACTTACAACAGAACTGTGAATAAAACGTAAACAATTTAGCTTGTATACCACAGCACAAGCTTCAATTTGTTTCTGTATGACATTTTAGATCTTCAACATTCTCCACTTAGATCCAGGGATGAAGCCAAAAAAGAAGGGAGTTTGAAGACAGACAAGGGTCTCAAGGCACGAACTCGGAGAACAGTTGATGGATGATTCCTAATAAGGCCAAATGGAAGACAAGTGGACACAAAGACAAGCACTCAAGAATATCACAATGCCTGGTAGGTGGAGGAAGATGCTCGATTTGGGATGAAGGACTGGACAAATTAGAACAGATTCTTCAAATGAAAAGACAAACACATCCTAGTAGTGTAGGCAGACTAAAATAAGACCGAACTGTTGTTGGACTACCATCAGTGATGAAGCAGAACAAAATTTCATGTACTGTTGCATGAACGGAAATGGATGCTAACTTGTACAGTATTTACAGTACTGGCAAGGCAAAATTACAGCCTGGGAAATTTGGAGGAGCCTAATAAAGGAGCTAATTAGTCTGGGTAATCTCAATATCAAAAGCCCAATCCCACATGCTGGAATCTACATGGGTGGCTGATTAGAAACTCAAGAAAGCATCACTGTAGAAGCTGAAGCACAAATCCATCTTGGGAGGAGACGTTGGGAACATCTGTCACACTGTGGACAAATTTTCCAGAGCATTCAGTGAGGCAAAGACTGGGATAAAATTGGTATCTAAAAATAATATGGTGCAAACTGAAAGGAATCTGGAAGCCGGTGTTTTGACACTCATCCGAGATCCTCGATGACAACACCTCAGCGCTCGCTCTTAGCAGGCATCCCACACAAACCATGGCTTGTAGACAGCTGCTCTCTGCAGCAGCGGCTTTCTCGCTTGTCATTACCTCACTTAAAGCTCCATGTCAGCTGCAGAGAATGAAGAATCATGAAGAAATCTGCGGCGGAATATGGGAGTGTAGATGCTCTAAAGAGCCACAGATCTTTGCTGATGATTCTATTGTTTATGGCACTGCTCAGTTTGAGTTTACTTGATGTGTATGAAAATTTGCAGGTTTTTTAGAACATTCTGGGAAAGGGTACACAGAAGTGTCTGAAAAAACACATCTGAGGATGGTGTCACAACAGATCTCGTTCAGGCCTGTTTTCCCTGAGAACTGGTAGATCAGCCATTGTTTGGAGAGCTGATGTTGAGAAGGTGACACAGAGGTCACCGAAACCAACAAAGAGTGGGAACACTGACACCCAGCCATCAGTGCTACTCATATGGTGTATAGAGTACTCATAATCGGAGATGTTCCCATATACGGCCTGTGCCAGCAAGCACCTGCACTGTCATACAGAGAGTCACAGATGACTTAATATTGAGACAATATATCGATACAAAAATCCATGTAGGACTGCCACAGAACAAAGTGAAATATGCTGATTTTATCATGAAGCATTTGTTAGCTGATACATGTTATCATTGCAACACTGAGGGAATCAAACAGTATCACAAATTACTGATAATTTCAACAATTCATTATTTTTGACATATCATTGCTGTTTTCTTGAGATCACAACCTTAAGTCTTATAATCTTGGCAACAGAAGACATCTACACAGAATATTTTTTTGTTTGTTTAATTTTTCATCTGTTATTATCAAATAATGATAATAAATAAATAAATAAATAAATAAATAAATAAATAAATAAATAAATAAATAAATAAATAAATAAAAGTATATATATAAAAGTATTCTATTTAGTGCCGCTAATATTAAATGGTTTTATTTTTTTTTTCTTTATTTTTTTAAGAATCATGGGATGGCACAAGAAAAGCTTCCTGCTCACAATGGAAACTGTGCTTGACCTTTAAAATATAAAGATATAAAAACTTTTCCTGCCTTACTGTATATGGCCCTATCATTCAGGGAGAAATGCCTGAAACCTTGATTCTATGAAGAAAAAGAGAAACCGACATATTACCACAAGGCAACTTTATGTTCTCTGTCAATCTAGAGGTCAGATATCAGAGCGGGAGATGACAGTTTTATCAGGATGACAAATGGTAACACAGATGAGAGAAGAAGCTCACCCTGAAGAACAACAACCCTAAAACCTATGCTTTGGAAACTGGATTGTCCAGGCCCAGTCTGAATGGAATGGTGGTTATCATCCAAAGAATAAGACAACTGTATTAAAATATATTTCTATTTTTTTATACACACTTTATATTTCTAAGTGTCATACAAGTATTTAATCTCCTTGATAGAGTTGAGATAATTACTATATTATTGTCATATTTATTTATTTATTTTGACATCAACACTTCATAGAAACACTTTGAAATTTCAAACAGGCAGCAAGGGAAACAACTTTACACTCAGTAGTCTGCACACACAGTGATTAGTGTCCTTGCAGCCTGAGGCAAAAAGGTTTATTTGCAGAAACACCAGCATTCAAAGTTAAAGGGGTCATTAAACATTTATTATTTATTGACCATGTTTAAAACATCTACTGTAAAAGACATTTAAATTTGAGGGCATCTTAAAAGAGTCATACAAACAGTAAAACATTGATGGGACTGTGTAGTTTGTGTGAAATGAGATAAGAACAGCATCACACCTTGTAATGTGACACGTGGGTTTCCTATTCTAAAACCTTTATTATTTTCGATTATTCGTTTGTTTTTAACAATATATTCTCTTGCCTTTAATACAATTGATCATGTTATATCACAGGGAATGTCAAGCACATCACATTTTATTCTGAAAAATTAAATCAAACCTTAAATATCCCATCAAATCATTTGATGAACATGTTTTAAACAAATTATAAAGAAGCCAAAATTTTACCAGCATTTAGTTTATTTTTATATCTTTATATACTAGTATAGTATTTAATAATATTTTGAATTAGAATGTATTCATAATTTGAATTGCCAGAAAAGGTGGTCATCTGCTAAATGCTAATTTTGTCTTTTAGAAGAACAATACCATGTTCTCAAACCTAACTGACATGGACTAAAAGTCAGAAAAGGGTTATTCTATAGCAGATACATTCAATTTAACAGGATGCTAAAAGTCTTGAAAACAGGGAAAGTGCAACAACATTTTCAATAAAACACTTGGTTACCTCTTGTACCTCTTAAACCGAGTTCTTTTTTCACAGATTCACAGATTACTGTTGGACATTCACACAGATGTAGAAGCATGAAATATAATAACAACACAAAAGTGCACAGTCTGTGATCACAGCAGGTATCGGACTGGGGAGGCGTGGATCCTCACTTGGAGGTACAATTTATTCTTCTCCAACTTGAAAAGTGGTTTCAAAAGAGTGAGGAATTAACAGGGTGAGACGAAGTGTGGGAATGTGTGGGACTGGATGTAGGATGACTCAGAGACATCAAACGCTTCTCTTCTACAGCTGCCACCTTCCAAAAAATACACTGCACAAAGGGCTTTATTCAAGCCACGAAACCATGGTAAGTTGCAGAGGTTGGCCTTGTGCAAAAGTTCAAAGAGCAAAACTTCAGACAATGTTCCGAGTGGTGCCCACTAGAACATCTTATGCTCGTCATGGGATGAAAGCAACCAATGATGACGGAGAATTTATGTTAGAATTGGCAGAATTGGAATCAATGCCATACTTAATTTGAAGTGAACAAAACTGACAGAAAAAAATATAAAGTTGTATAGTACTGATGGATACTGAAATACTCTTCGACCCTCGAAAACTGAGACTTTTGAAAACGCTGTAGACCCCGTTTTAGTTTGAAAACTCTGGGGCTGCATTTCAGTGTAAATGGAACAAAACAGAGACTTTTGAAAACTATGGCATGGCTTCCCATATTCGCTCTGTGTATCCTTGACAACCATGTAAACAATAGCATCATTGTTGTCAAGCACGTTGACGCATCAACGATCTAAATAATAGGGAATCTACCTATTCATATCTATGGCTGTACCTGCATGAATGGTCATGTGACATGCGTTTTAGGTTGTGTAATGTAGATCGTTTCTGAAATGCAGCAGAAACGCCAGTGTAGACAAGGATCGTTTTCATTCTAAAACGACTTTTTAAAATGAAAACTCACTGGTGTAAATGGGGCCTTACAGTAGCTGATTCAGAAGCACCAGATTGTCATAGCAAAGTCAGAATTGACCCATTTTTTTTTTAAATAGCCTTTGCACAGCCAGCCTTGTAGACTACTCTAGGTTCAACTGTCGTCCATAAAATGTGTTGCACAAATTCGAATATCTGGGTTGTGCTGTTCTGTTGTAAAAAAAATCTTAACAAAATGATTCCTCATTGCATTTACTTTCGGAAGGCCAAATATAGTGATTTTGCTTTTGCAAAGAAACTCACAGCGTCTCCCTGACATGGATGCATCAACACTACTGCGGTTCCTGTTACCATGCTTTCTTTCTTTGCGTGAACATTTGGGCGGCATTACACAAATATTTCCACATTGTGATGTAGACATGGGGCATGTTTGAACGAGGTGGTTTAGCCCGGTCTGGATCAACCTTCTGTTTTAGATAGAATAAATCCTCTTGTGGAAGACTTTGAGCTTTGTAACTCTGCAGATCTTATACATCCACAAATAGCTACATAACACACTAAAGAAAAGGAAAAATAGAAATTGCATTATATGACCCCTTTAACAGCAAAACTAGCTATGTTGCATATATAAAATATGATAGTATTGACAGTTACAATATATACAATGATTTGGTTTAAAGCACCTTCGTACCTGAATAAAAAGCAAGAACACAACTGACAAATACCAAATATGTGTGTGCACTATGTATTTATGCTTTAACGAATAAGCATATTTTAATGCTTATTAGTATTACACAGTTAGCTAAGCAACATGCTAACAATAAAATGTACTGAAATCAATTGCATGCTCAGTCCAGTTTGTGTGGCTGACAGAGTTTCTGCCTATGTAGAGTCTTCCTCATCAGTCACTTTCGGTTCCATAGAGGTTAGGATGTTATTTTACTAGGTTTTGGAACAAAGCTAATGTTTCGTGGACTAACCGACCAACAACTGTAACTTCTAAAGTAGTATGATGCATTGAACAAACTATATTACCATCTCAAATCTTGTTCAGCAGCAATGTCTTGAGGTTAAAGAGATGGCAACTTCTCGTAAAGGTACTGAAATACAATGTTTTCAAAGCTTGCAGAAGTTTTATGTGTACTGGCCCTAACTGCAGTGCTGGGACCTTCACAGGCTCTATCACCTATAGGATGGGAGCAGTAATTGTTTATTTACTATTTACTGAGGAAAAACCCTACTTCCTGCTCATTAATAATTGACATGTTTGAGTTGGATGAGGTACAAAGGCCATCTCCCTCTCTGTCTTCTTCTTTTCAGGCTATGTGTTTGTGTGTGAGACCGCTAGGCAAACTATGTGTTTGTGTTGTGTGTCAGAGCAGACAACAGACTGCGCTCTCCTCAAGGCGGTCTCTCCTGCTTGAGCACTTGTGGCTTGTGGCTGTTTTGTCCCTGCTGAACTTCAGGTTATCAGTGGAAACAAACTCTGTTACTTTATGCTACTGTAAATTCTCTCATTGAACTTGAAATTGAGGAATTTTCAACTTAGAAACTTAATTTTACAGATTGTTGGACAATCTCTCATCCGACAAGACTAAATGAACACTTTCTCCTCCTGTTTTAAGGAAATTTCTATTAAAACAAGCAATATAGTATATGTATTTTTGGTGAAGTGTCTTACCTGGCGACACCAATATCAGTTGAAGAGGTAGAGGAGGTTTTGTGTGCTGTATCCTGTATCCTGTGGCTTTTCCCAGCTGATACTAAATCCCCAAACCATTTAGCTCACTGTGGACAAAAACAACATGTTTCATTATTGTGAACATTTATGTAAAAAAATGCATAATTCTCCATATACTGTACATTATTGTTTCTCCTCTATGCGTGCCTTCTGAAACACATAAATTTTTACAAGACTCAATGATCTGAAAAGCGAGGTGTGCTCTGATTGGCCAGCTATCCAGTGCGTTGTGATTGGCCGAATACCTCAAGCATGTGACAGAAATGTTACACCCCTTAACATATTGTTATGCCATGTCCGGCCGGAGCGACAAGACATACACATAAAACCCATTATAAATATGATATAAACATGATTTCTAGTCGTGTCCTCTTTTGGAAGGCCAAACAAAGTAGCTTCGCTTTCACAGTGAAACACACAGCATCTATACGACATGGTGGCATTGTCAACAACAATACCACAATGAGAATAAAAGGTACACCTTCTTTCTTTGCGTGAACATCTGGGGGCCGTTATAAAAATCTTTCCACACAGTGATGTAAAGATGTGTGGGCATGTTAGAACGAGCCATTTTAGGGGTGTGTGGACGAGTTTTAACTTTTATAAAGAATATCTCTTTAGATTTGAGACTTTAGTCTTTACAACTTTACAGATCTTCTTTATGCACCAAGAGCTTTTAAAAATTAAGTTCCAGACATCATAATAAGCGTGGCTCAAGGACATTTACTTTGATACTTCTTTACCCTCACAGGGAATAGTGACCAAACCATCTGCATTAAATACACACAAATAAGTAAAAAAACAAAAAACATTCATTTCATTCTTGTCATACCAACTTACTCAGTTTAGCCAAAGATATGATATCTTACGCTATAAATGTATAATTAGTGAGGCTGTGCTTTGATTTCCCCTGTATAACCACATTGCATATAGCTGTATCAACACTGTGCCTGGGGACCAACTTCACACACAGTCTCTCCTTCCTCAAAGCCTGCTCCTCTGAGAGAGAAAGAGATATAACAGTCATAACATAAACAGCCCTAATTATGTCTTTCATTTATCAGCGGTATAACTACATTTAAACCAGAGTGCTTTTATATCCCACAGTCCTATATACTCACAACTAAAACCTACATTATGCATCAATTCCCCCACAAACAAATTGCCTGACCTACTGTATTTGTCCTTTGGAAGCCTTATCAACAATGACATAACAATATATGTATAAAAACTACCTATTTCCTAACAATTTATTCAGATAGACAAGCTAAATATATATGTGCATTAATTTGAACACCATATAAATGCAACTTATCTGACGTTTTGAGGCTCCAGGCACATATAAGTATATGAAAGCCCATCATAATTACATAAAAGTGTCTTTGGGTGCTAGAGGGTAATCTTCAGCATCAGATACGTGTGTAAGAAGGATATGAGGGACTTGACTGAGCGTGAAATAGCAACACAGTGGCTGAGGCATCTATTAAACATGGCATTACTACAATAAAGTAGCACATTAAAACCAGCACCCAATGAGACTCTGTCTTCCTTGTAGTCATTCCTCTAGAATCTGCTACCAGACTCTGCCATATTACTCCTGAGCCCACCCCATTCTCTTCGAGGCAACACCAGGGCGAGGGCCGTGTAAATGCAATAATAATGAAAATAATAAAGCTGCCCTCACTCCCAATGCCAAAATAATATTGCAGCATTCTCAAAGGCGCGGTGAGAGGAGAAGAGAGAAGATGAGAAGGGGAGAAATACATAGCACTCAAAAAGCACTAAAGCATCAAGGGAATGCATTTCATTAATATTAGATAACCACCATCCACTCCCGCTCTGCACAAATAAATACATAAATAAATAAGCACATCATAAAGAAAAGCTGGGTTCTGGCAGAGATAAACAATGACTCATCGTTCTCCTCTCCTTCTACCTCCGGGGCAAACTGTTTATTTTACTCTCTCGCACTAATCATAAATTAAGCTAAACCTGAGCCCATGAAACATTCACATTCACAACCTCTGGAGAAGCGCTCCCTCAGGACGACTACAGAGAGGAGAGAGAGAAAACGAGAGGATGAAAGCAAAAAAAAAAGAAGGAAACTATGCTTACGGGTATCCGTGGTGTCTTGGATCGGAGTGAAGCCCTCTGGCAAACAGTCTTTCAAGTTGATCAGCTTCATGTCCAGGATCACGTTGCATAAATGCTTCTGTCACAAAATTTAGTGATATAATAATGACTATATTAGTTCAAACCATGATAACAATGAACCGGTTAAAAGTGCTTCTCAGGGTTAAAATTATGTCTAGAAGCAGGCGGCTTTCATTTATGCATGATCCGTACCTACAGTACAATGAAAAGGCCACTGTAGTATTTCACAGACGCGCACACACAAATTTGTTGAATCGCTGCCCTCTTTTAAGCATGCAAGCACCTGTGTGCTAGCCATCATCTTCAGACATGGCAGCCCAGCTCTTGGGCCATTCGGTGGCAAGCCAAATTGCTTGTGCTTCAGAACAGGGAGTAGTTGAAAACAATCAGGAGCTGTTTAGTTGACATTTTCAAGCATGACTTTTTCCTCAGCCTCCCCAGCCCACACTCATTATGGTTCCATTTTTCCGCAGTAATAAATAGCAATAATCCGGCAAACGCCCTGAAAGAGTGCAGCTAGTGTGGCGTGACTTGATGAGTCCGACATTCTGGATGCCGCCGCTACTGTTACCCTGCAGTAATTACCACTACAGACCATTTGTATTCATAGTTCTGACTTGAGGGTACATTGATGAATGCTATAACTATTTTTAGCACTTTATATATATATATATATATATATATATATATATATATATATATATAAAGATGCAGGAGATAGTTTTCCAATCAGGACCTGGCAAAGGGCCATCTACCTCCAACCCTGAGTATGATAAATCACAAACTGTTTACTTCCCACCACATAATTCACTGGCTATTCACTGTTTTTGTCATAGACAATTACAGTGGGGGCCACTTTGACTGACAGACAAAACAGCCTTTGTTGATGGCACTGCCATGTTTTATTAGCGTCAAGGACTTCAAAACAGTGCAGACACACATTTTAAGACTCCACGCTTGGAAGGTGGCAGAGGGGAATGATGTGCTACATACTAAAACTGCAGCTATCATTGAACTTGATCAACAGGCAGAAGCGTGCTGGAATTGGCCAGGGAAAACCAGCCACAGCCGATTTCAAAGTCTTTTCTGAATATCATAACCATTACAGGGTGTAGGAGATGTAGTTTTACTGCTATGATAACAATACAACACTGCAACAGACAAAAACAATGTTTTTCAGGTGTTTTATTTTATTTATCTTTTCTGGTCACATGTTGTGAAAAAATAAAATCAAAAGTACATTTTTAATTGTTTATTTTATTGCACTTTATCTATCAGTCAGAAATCTCCACTTCAAAAACACTTACACCAAATTTTACAGTCTGATTCCTTTCTAAGTGACATCAGCAGAAAAGGAAAGTTGTTTGAGTGGAAGAAGTCTATATATATTTATTTTAAAGTACTAAATAACAAACAAAAAATAAGTTGTTTGAGTGGAAGAAGTCTAAATATATATATTTCAAGTACTAAATAACATAAATATTACTGCAGTACATTGAACATTTCATGTTTAATTCAGTGTGTTACTTGCTGTTTATTTGTAATTACTTGTGAAATTTACTAGCAATTTTTTTTTCTTCAGTGGAAAAAAGACTAAAATCATGCATTAAATATAGTACATTTTGATTTCACATTGTTTTTTTATTATTTATTTTATTATTATTATTGCTATTATTATTATTTGTCAAATTAATAACTAACTGATAAAATTATTAACTGAATCTGGTTATGGCCTATAATGCTCAATATTGCCCAAAATTACTGGGTTGTCCTACAAACTGTATTAGTAAACTTGTGAGACATTCACACGTTTTAAAAAGAAAAAAAAATCCTATAAAGAGAAACATTTTTGAGATCAAAGATTAACCTGAGATTACCATGTGATAGTCTTGAATGTATAACCACACGTGTGTGATAGGGTACTAGTGGCCTTGAATATGGAATGAAATACCACACATATCATGGCATTTATTAGTCTACAGAACAGGAGTTTCCAACCATTTTGATGCTACAATGATATTTTCTAACATATCAAATCAGCTATATCCATTTATAAAGGTGAAAGAAAACTTTCATAAAGAAATGTTTTAAAAATATGGGCTAAGACATTTTTTATATATATAATCATTAATTAATCAGTGGAAGCCGTTTTGTTGTAACAGTGCATATAAAAGGAAAAAGTAGATTCACTGGTGAGATACAACACTGAATAACAATGACCCACCAAAACAAGCTGATTAGCCACAGCCTATTTTCATCATCCTCACAAACCGGCTGTTTGATGTGTCATATTTCATAACCAAGAATCTCCATAACTAAAAGTTTGAAATTTTTTGGATGTTTTCTCCATCTTTGATGAATGGCTTGGAGGTATCCAAACTGTCTACAGGGACCAGGTTAATTTAGCCAAATGAAATCGGAAACTACTAACACGCAAAGCTGCGTTTATGAATAATCATAAACCAAATTCCCTCGGGAAAACCAGAGATTATCAACAAATTTTCAAATGCAAGCTTGCTGGGGGGACTTCATACATCAAAAAAAAAAAAAAAAAAAAAAAAAAAAATAAGTAAATAAAAAGTTTTGATTAGTATTTGCATTTGGTTTAGATACTTCACTAATGAGGGATGGACTGAAGCAAACTGGACAGTCAATGACGGCATGTGAAAAAACTGGAAAAAAACTTGCAATGAGCATGTCAAAATGTACACGTTTTCACTTACATTTGGCATTGTGGTAGCTCGGGTGAAGCTAGAATAGCGTGTGACCTTGGATTTGAATATGCTGTCCTTCCACAGGTTGGCGTCGAAGCCATCTGTTGTTTGTGCAACCTACATGAAAAAAAAAAACACAGAGAGGAGAGTGTGCATTGAGGTGAGATCAAGTTAATGTATGGACCGTTTGGTGTGTGTTTCCTTTTTTTGCCCTGCTCTGTGCATACTTGGCATAATTAAAGCTTGCTTGAGCTCTCACTCCATCTCATTAGAGCCCTACGCAAGTGGAGAAGAATCTTCAGCCTCCAAAAAGGGTAAAAATACCCCCTCCCCCCATGGGACAATAAGGATGAGACAAGACCTCACAAAAATGCCTTGAACAAGCTAAATGAGACTTCACTGTGCTCTGTAGAGAGCAAGCAGTTACCTTTCTGAAAATAGTTAAAACAACTATAGTGATGCAATCACAATTAAATAATTAAAATATGTCTTCCACATCTATATATATATATATATATATATATATATATGTGTGTGTGTGTGTGTGTGTGTGTATATATATAGATGTGGAAGACATATTTTTATTTTTAGAATACATTTTCATATTTACCATATTACTACTTATTACTATTTAACATATTAATTTTTTTCCCTTCACAGCCACCAAAACCTCAATATAATATAATATAATATAATATAATATAATATAATATAATATAATATAATATAATATAATATAATAATTATAATATAATCATGAAGTGTTCTGCTTTGTAAATTTGTGCATTGCCTTTATTTATTTATTAAACTTAAACTCATTAAAATAAATATTATAAAGTATAATGGTTACATAAACTAAATCAAACTTGGTGTATGTATGATAACATTTGTAAGGGTAATTTGTACAGATGTCACGGTTGGTAAACCGTGATCTCTGGGTTTTGCACTTTGTGGGTGAAGTCTGTGTGTTACGCATCAGCACTGATTAGTTTGTGGGCGTCTCCATTATTTGTCATCAGCAACAGCTGTCACTCATTAGGCCTACTCATCCCTATATATTGGCTTGTCTAGCGTCTTGTGTTCGTGAGAGTGTTGTTTCATGTTTGTGACCTATGCTTTGCGTTCTTGTGTGTTTCTGCGTTGGATGTCCGTGTCCCCCCGGAACCCCGTCCACTCTACGCAACCCACCACCAAGCAACACCACTTACCTTCGACTCGCTTCCCCATAGTTCCTGTGTCACCCTCTCCTGCTGCCAACTCAGCTCCGCCTTCCGCATTCATCATTCATCACCATCATCTTTGACTGTGCATTCCTCCCAGTGTTATTTGTATCTCAGTATTGTCTTGTATCATTGTATTCATTAAATTACATTAACCTCGTGCTTGCTTCCTGCCACTCCTTCACCCCAGTCGTTACAACAGAATAATCAAATATATATATATACAAATACACGTACAGCAGTTATAGGAGCTTCATTTCAAATAAGAATTTAAAGTACTTTTCTGCATCCTGTTTACCTCAGTTCTTTTTTTTATTTTTATTAGAGGACCAGTCACCCAAAAAATGAAAATTTGCTAAAAATGTACTCCCCTTCAAGCCATCCAAGATACTGATGAATTTGTTTCTTCACTGGAACAGATTTGGAGAAATGTAGAATTAGTGCGTTTGTTAGAAACAAATCCATTTCAAAGCAAGTGATGTAATGCTAAATTTATCCAAATCTGTTCCAATGAAGAAATAAACTCATCTGCATCTCAGATGGCCTGAGGGTGAATATGTTCTCTACAAATTTTCATTTTTGGGTGAACTATTCCTTTAAATTGCCATCTTAAATTAAGTTTTGAATAGCCCACAACTCTGAAGTGATCTTTTGTGAGGTCTTGATAGGTGTAAATTAAACTTTCAGAAAAGAAAGACAACCTGACAGGAAAAGGCATGTTGAGGAAAACAGACTGCTGGACAGAGACAGCAAGAGTGTGGTGGAGCTATAGTCTCAGCAGCTGTTGGCTAGGACGAAAACTCTCAGGAGGAGTCTATACATCATCCACAATATCCTCCCCTCCTTCCCAGCTCCCTCCTCCATTTACAAGACAACCCGTCCTGGCCACTTTTTCCAGGTCAGTGCCCCACTCCTCTTGTCAAGAGTAAACAAAGAGCCAGAGCTGTGAAGCCCAAAGTCAAACAGGGAAGAACCAGGCACCAAAGGAGTCTGTATGCCACCGAGCAACCAGGGCAGGCTACGCAGCCTGAATGTGGAAACAGTTGCTAAGCATTGAGACTAGTAAAAGGAGGAGCGGCATCTCTCCTTTTCGAAAATAAAAAAAATAAATAAATAAAAAGAAACTTTGTATTTACTCAAGTGCCACTTAAGTATAACTCTTCTGTGCCTTGTGGTTTGTTATTTGCTGATGTATAATTTGTCTGTTTGGAGGTTGTTGATAAAGTTCTGAATACTAAAACTAACTAATTTTTTTTTTTTTTAACAAAGTGAAGTTTGTTAACAAATAAACAACATAAAGTTGGATATTTTTGTTCGCACAGACAAAGTGAAACAGTTGAATGATGATGGTTAAAATAGAATAAAATGCGAAGGTTGTTATGTTTGAGCAAATAAAACAAAATCATGTCATTCTGTTGGTTAGACAAGTACTGGTAAAAACTATTGATAATCAGAGTTTAAAACAGTGAAAGCTTTAAAGTCTTGATAAATATAGCTACTAAAAACAAAATATTTAAAATCTATTTGGTTAATGTTCCTATTTGTTTTTGTTTATATTAATTCTTTTTAATATGTGCACTGAAAAAAAAGTATTGTTGAAAGCTGTTATTAAGATTTACATCTTTCAAAGTTAAATGCACTAGCTAACTTTAGTTAACATCTTTTTTTAATAAACATGCTCATTCGTGCAAAGAACGTGAGACATGGATTGACAGAAGCTGTTAATAATTTAAATGGTCTTAGTCCAAAAACTTGCTAAAACTAGCAACCAAAAATCAAAGTACAACTGAAGGATTAATTTTTATATTTAGTTGTTTAAAGGTTAATAATTTGTTATTACAGATTATAGGACAGATTTGACTGTTAGATGCTACCGATAATCCGTTTAAAATGGTCAAACTTTAGAACACTCATTAAAACTAGCACTAAAACAGACAAATCTGTCAATTTTCATTTATATTTAAAGGTTGTTAATAAATAAATGTGTCTGTTTGTGCGAACAAAGTGAAGCAGTTGCATCCTACTGTGTGTGATAGAGGGAAAGGCCAAGCGGAACAGTGCCCCTGAGAACACGTTGGTGCCATGTGGTGTACACCGGATCCTCAGCGCCAGTGGGCAGAACCCCAACAACGTGCCAACCCACAGACAAGCCGCCGGAGACAGCAACAGTTGGGGACTGGTGCGTGGGGCGGGAAGTGAGAGAGAGAGAGAGAAGAAAGAAAACACAGGGAGAAGAGGAAAGCAGAGAGGAAGAACTCAAGCTGCCCGTGAGCTTAACACAGAGTTGTTTTATACAGTGTTTGCTTTGTGCTTTGTTTTATTCACAAAACTTCCCCTCTCTCTTTCCGCCCTGGTTCTTTTCTCAGTCTTTTCGAGGCACACCCACATACACAACAGATACACACTCACAAAACACTTTCCTAGAGGCCATTGATACTGTTGTCCTAGTTTCCCCTCTCAGCGGTCTGGGATTGCTGAGAGTTGCAGAAGCGCCGGAGAAGCAGCGGCGTCCCTTGAGTCAGTGCCATCTGAGTCCTAAACAAACACAGGGCACTGGTGCCAAGCTCTGCTGGAGGCCTCATCTGAAAGAGTTGTTCAAATCTATCCTCAAGCTTTAGAATTCATAGCTTTTTCAGAGGAAAAACTGAAATAAAACCTAAACGTATCAATAAATTATGATACTGTATTTTGGGAAGGGAAGAAATTAAAAACTTTACTTTTTACAATTTTTTTTATTATACTTTATAATTGTTTAATTTTGAGCTAAAATGCAATTTTAAAACAAACTTATAACAAGGCTCCAGGGAGATGGACATTTATTTATACAAAACAATCCAGAACAACATGAATAGCTATTAACTGAACAAATAATAATAAAAAAATAATAATAAAAAACAAGACCTTAGGACCTTACAAAAAGTGTACTTTACTGCAAAATAGTACAAAAATAGTTTATGGAAGTTCAAAACTATGGATTACTGTTTCATTTATAGTGAAGGTTTATGCTACTTTTAAAAAGACAATTCATGTAATTTAACAGTACAGCATTGTTAAAATTAAAGTAAAGGATTTCAAAGATATAATATACATATAATATACACTAAAAGAGGTTTCAAGAACGGCTTAAAATATTACATTTGCACACCAATATCAGTGATGGCTTCAGGCCGCAGCTCTGCTTTACCACCAGTAAAACACACAGTACTGGGAATAAATAAGGCTTAAGTACAGAAAGAAAATGCAAAACAATGTCTATAAGGTGTCAATTTAGTACCACCAGAGCATCTATAAAGACTTGAGTCCTTTATTTTCATATTGAAACAATACATAAATACAGTGGGTATAGTAAAGAATCACCCTCTTTACAATAATCACATTTTGTTGCTTTGCAGCCTGAAATGAAGATGGACACGGTTTTTGTTTTATCCAGCTGCATTTACTCAGTGCAACTTATAACATCCAAGTTGAGGCCAAATAATTCAATTTTAGTATACCTCAGAATCTTCAAGGTGTGTTTCGGCAAAGCTCAGTCGTGACTGCATGTGGCCTTTCTAGGGGAGTTTTTTATTTTTATTTTTTTGCAACACTCCCATATAAGCAACATTGAAGGAGATTTTGTGATATTGTTGTCACATGCACACAATGAGCAGTCCGTGTCATAAAATCCTGCAGCTGCTTCTGAGTTGCTGTAGGCCTCTTTGTCGCCTCTCTGAGCAGTTTCCTCCTGGCTCTTTCATCCAGTTTGGAGTGATGTCCCGATCCAGGGAGGGTCTGTGTTATACCAAATACCTTCCACTTCTTAATAATAGACTTCACTGTGCTTCTAGGCATTGATAATGACCATCAAAACAAACAAACAAAAAAATCTCCTGACATGTGCCTGCACAACTTTATTCTGGGGAGCTTTTGACTGTGCCATGCCACCCATAGTTGTTTGCTTTAGTTGCACTACCAAGGACTGAAATGCTTCAGGAAAGCTACTTTCATGCTGATAGAATCAAAATGACCACAGCTGACACACAGATCACAGGTGTGCAGTGGCGGATCTAGAAAATTTTGCATGGGGGGGCAAAGGGGTGGCAAGAGGTCTTGGCAGGGTGGCAGGGGTACATGGAATCCCTATATATGAATTGCTTTAAAAAAAAAAACACAAAAAACACATTTAAACTACAGTAGTTATTGTTTAATCATGCCCTTACACACTACAACGTTTTTTAATTCACAACACACACACCAGTTATGTTTAGACTACTTAATTCTATTGTATTTGTTATTTCCCCAGTTGTAACCTGGTTTCATTGCTGTGATATCTGAGAGGAATTGGATTTAATAGGACTGCTTAGGCTTAGCTAATCAAATGATCGATCTCCTAACTGGCACTGTATTGTGTGTTGTAACGTAACAGCCCAAACTAAAATTGGGTATTTTTATTTAAAGTAATTAATTAATTATTAAAGCGATTTAAGGGAATAAAGAAAAAGAAAGGCTTGTTGTATTAGTGAAATAATTGTAACTATTTACAACTAATATTTTATTTTTAATCTACATGAATTAAGGAAATTATAGCATATTTTCAATTCAAAAAGGCAAAATGTAATAAATAAATAAAAAAAGTTGAACTTTTCTATTGTAAAACAGTCAAATATTAAATTATCTACTTACATTTTACCAGGCATTTGTTAACTTATTTAATAATTTTGACATTGATGAGCTAGACCGCTGAACTTTTAGTCTTCCTAACAACAAACAGAGCGTTGCGTAATGTAGTGCATCAGAGCAGCATCAATAATAATATCAAGTGAATCTCTTATCTGCATCTTAAGTTTATTGCCAATAATAATGACAGGTTTGCGAACGTGAACTCGGTGAGCTCGCGCAAAACACATCTTCAGCACAGCGACTCATTTAAATGCCTTTGATTGGCCGATGTGATCAACATACATGTCTGTGATTGGCTACAATGCTCAACGTTGCAAAAGCACGTCAAAAGTACCTTTAATGCAAAGGGAAAAATATAAATAAAAATGTAATATGCACTGTTCATGATTAGTTAATCGCGGCCGCTGTAATCTTATTCACATTTGTTTTTCTGATGAATTGTTTTGCTCTGTGAGAAAGACAATTTAACAAAATATTCGGGGCTTTACTAAAAACTTTCTGGGCTTAAGCCCCATTAGCCCAGCCCTAGCGCTGCCCCTCAATATGTTATATTTTTTATTAAGCTGTTCTTGTCTTTACTAAAAATCAAAATCAGGCTAATCAAAGAGAAGAGTGCTCTTACAAATCACGAGGGAGCGATTTGTCCGCTGATTTTGCCTAACGTAATAGACTCGCTGTTTTTGCTGATGCTGAATCGTCTTTAGCATACAATACATTCATTACAAATGTAACTTTAAGTTAAACGTGTGTTTAAACTACACCTGGGGAAACTCACTTCACCTTCAGAGGATCTGTCCGGGGCAGTTCATTCTCTGGTTGCAGGGCCACCGCACCGAAGCAGACTCGCTGTGTGTATGAGCCAGACTGAGCGAACACCGCTCTGCACGTTTGAATCAGGGACGTAACTAAGTATTTGAGGGGCAGGGGGGAAGGGCGAATAATACATTTAAAATTAAAAATTAAATTGTTCACTTTTGGTAAATGTATTGGACATAGTGGTGGGTTATTTTTGTAAGTACAGTTTTTGGATCATTAAAGTTAGGGGGGCAGCTGGGGGGGGCAAGGCTCTAGAGTGGGGGGGCACCTGCCCCCCCTTGCCCCCCTGTAGATCCGCCCATGCAGGTGTGCCATTGAGAAGGTGATTAGTCATTTTTCCAACTTTTGGTATTATATATTTCACTTGGATGTTATACAATTGCACTAAATTCAGCTAGAAAAAACAAAAAGTTTATCCGTCTTCATATCAACAAAATGTGATAATTTTAAAAGTGTGTGTGTGTATTTTCTAAACCCACTGTAGAATAAAACATTTTGTGTTTGTTTCCAGGATTTTTTTTTGGTTTGTTTGATGTAACTAGTTGGAATCAGAGCACAGTTTCTCAAGTATATGTGGTTTTCTATATTAAAAATAGGTTTGGCAGACAAACACACAAGAACACAGACCCACACACATATGCAAAGGTGGAATGAAAGACAGAGCGAGAGATATGAAGATATAAATATATCAAAATAAACTCTCTCATAAAACATTTCAGTACCAGACTGAACTCTCAGTGTCGCAGAACCTGATTTTACCAAGTGAGACATGTTCCTGGGACAACATCTTTGTTGTCCCTGGAACAACATTGTGATTAACCAATCAGATTTGAAGAACCAGTTTATAGATTTTGTGAAGTTTATGCTTAAAATCACTGTTTGGTGCTTGTACATCAGTGTCATTCATCTATCATTTCCTCTGATTTTAGGGATTACTCATGGTTAAGGTTAAATTTAGGTGTAGGGATATGGTCAAGAATATATTTTTGGAGTAAAATGTTGTTCCAGGGTCAACAAAATATGTTGACCTAGGAACACATCTAACTCAGCAAAATCAGGACATGCCTCAGTGTCAGTGAACTGAATGATAGTCATTGTGCTAATAGCCGAGTGTATGAGCCTCCTAAAGCTAGAGAAACAATCATGCGGCAGGTCTCATTTGTACACTAAATAAGCTGCACAGACACAGACAATAATACTGCTGAGGGCCCAATTAGCAGGGTAATTAATTACTGCAAACCTTTTTTCCCCTGTAATGAGCTTCAGATATATGGAGTGGGCTGACATTATGTTCTGAACTGTTTCAGATGAAATGGTTTTAGTGGCAGCTGTATTTAAAGATGAGCGATTTTCATTCTCACATTAGTGGGAGTAAACTTTTCACAGTGTAAATGCCACCAGCAAATCTCTGGAAATTAGGTAGTGCTTGCAGTAGTTATGGCCTCTACCTTATTTATTGCTGCCTTGTACATGTATAGAGATGTTAGAACATTGCAGAATGTTGTTTAAAATTATTTATATTAGCTATGCAAAAGCATTAGGATGTTTATCTAAAAAGCACAATACATTATGGAGGAATTAACTAAAAATTAATTGTGCAAAAGAATGACGATACTATTTATTTGCACTCGCTGTCTGAGTTGTTTTAGAGCCTGATTCGCTAAAGGAATTACGCAAATCAGTTAAGTATGCAAATGCATTCAGCAAATTAAAATAAAGACACCTGAAACAGCTGTTTAAAATGGCAAAAATGTGTACACTGCAATATAATTTGCTAATTTACATATAAAGGATACATGTTTGCCCTGAACAAAAAGCTATTTAACAGGACAGTAAAAACGTATTCTGTCACTATTTACTCACTCTCGTGACTTCTGTGCAACACTAAAGAAAAAAGAAGATATTATGAAAAATGACTCCCACACAATGGAAGTCGATAGGGTCCAATTTTGTTTTAATAGAGTTTTAAAACAGTTATTTAGGTTTGGAGGGACATGAGTTGAAGTATATGTTAACAGAATTTTTATTTTTTATTTTTGGGTGAGCATTCCTTTTAAGTATTATTTTATTACATTTAACATCTGGTGGTTTATATGTTATATTTTGTTCTTGTGTTCAAATTCTGAACACAAAAACATGGCGCAACTGCTTAGCTCACCCATAAGACAAAGAACTAAACAGGTTGTGGTACACCTTTAAGGCTTTGAATGATAACATGCCTATGTTAGGACCCAGTGGACCCAACACAAATGACCTAAGATGGAGTAGCAATACAAACATAATTAGACTCCACCAAGTGAATTCTCTCTAAACAACAAGCCATGGTGATCAGATATTTTCTAGGAAATCTAGATCAATCGTAGTTTATTTTCGTCTTGAGATGCTTCAGCCTAATGTGTACTCATGGATCACCGAGGATTAGTAACTAGCCATATGTGGAGGGTCCTTTTCCCTTTTATTAAATTACGTTTAAAGCAACCTACTGGAGTAAATGACAGAGTTATTGCATTCAATCTAAATGTTTACCGAATTTATTGCAATTATGGTTATTAAATCTACATGATTTACCGAGGCAGTGGAGGGTCTGTGCATAAAAATTTGGTCGGAGGGACTTATTAAGGAGAACCTAGGATGGCAAATTAGCTTATGGAGGGAGAATGATATCTTTCTTGTGTTAATTTGTACACTAATCAATGCAGCCTTTTCCTAGCTGTGCTGGGCTATTTGATTGTAGAACAACTTTAATTGAAAAATGGAGGCCAGGCTGTCCAGACTGGGGGCGACTTTTTGTGGCACTAATGATGCACACTCATCTTATAATGTCTTTATGTTAAAGATGAAAGAGGATGGAGTGGATCAGGCTTGCATTACAATGGACGAAGCAACACACCCCATATTTGATTACACCATCAAGCCATTGCATTGCATATAAAAACACTCAGACAGAATGAACAATGGGCATAGTCAAATCTACCTACTTTTGAACATAACATTCTTCCATAAATTACAACAACAATAACCACTAAATACTACTATTTACCAGACAGCATTGCTACTAAAACATTTGCATCCAAAATGTACGATTGACTTTAAAGTCAAAGAGCATTATCATACTCCCGGCGCAAGCCGTGGCTCAAGTGTTTTTGCTAGTTTCAGCCCGACACAGTTCTCATTTTCCCGTCCTGCACTGCGTTGTTTAAATAGCAAATGCAATTGCGCCCATTTGTGCGCCCATGGGTGTGCTGGTCTAAAAAAAGAGGTGTGTTCAGGTGCATTGTTTGCACGTTGCTATTTTGAGGAACTGAAAATAGACTGCACCAACTCAAACCTGGTCTAAAGTCTGGTTCAATATTTTTTCTTCGTTATTTATAGAGTGCGTTAATAATATACGCCTGTAGGCAGGTGCACAACATCAGTACACTTTGCTTATTACACACAGGGGTGCGCAGCAGCACACAAACATTTTTAAAAATTAAAAATTACATTCCGCCATGTAAATAGCGAACCCGCTATGGCTCAAGAAATAAAAAAATAAATAAAATAATATGAATGAAAATGACTTTTTTATATTTCATGTGAACATCTAGTGTAAATAAGAACAGAGCTGAAAATCAGAAAATAGTTTCAAGATCACTCTATACCATAGAATTTTTGTTTTTTAATTGTGTAGTTTCTCCTTTTTCTTCTAAATCTATGGTTTTTCTATAACTCTTTTTAAAAGTATTTGTTCTGTTTTTATACATTTTCAAACTATTTAAATCAATATGAGTCAGCCATTTACAAGGTATGAACATTTTAAAAATACATCCAGTTGGTCAAACAGTACCTGGAAACAGTGTTTCACTGTCAGAACGTACTACTGTAAACACAAGTGTCATTTATTTGCATCTTTCTTTAGCCACACAAAATCCATTGTAACATCATCGCAGCAGATACTAGATGAATTAGCTACGTGAATTCATAGTTTTTCTTAGCCTGCTTGAGGGAACCAGCACAGATTGCATAGTGAATATCCCTACTGAGATAACATACTAAACCTTACATTGTCCTTTTCACTTCCACAAGTAGCCTATTATAGATATGATAAATTAATGTAATGGAATGTTAAGGTAAGGATCAATTGACACCTGTTGTATATATATATATATATATATATATATATATATATATATATATATATATATATATATATATATATATATTTACCTAAAAGAAGACGCAGGTCTTTTTAAATTTATATAGCCTCCTTGGCCCTATTATTATTTGTCCAGTATTTATGCACATGCAATCTGATTTTGTTTTGATATGATATGCACGTCTATTTTCACCAGTATTATAGAAGCAAGCATAGCACATTTACTTTACATGTAAAATGTCGAATGAACTGGTTTATCAGATATAATATTTGTAGAATAAGAATTCAGATTTATAAATGATCAATATATGAGTAAGTAGTGTACGGAGCCCCGCACATGACATGCAGGAAAAAAATAGTAGGCTAAATCGTGTGCACGATTTACTTATTCAATCCCTTAATGTATTAAAAAGTGCACACGATTACTATTGCGTTCCCTCAATTTACTATTTCATTCACTCGATTTATAAATTGTGCGCACAATTTATTAATTCTTTCCCTCGATTTGCTAAATTGTTGCAACATGCAATGTGTAAAATACTTCTCCAAATGTCCAGTACTGAGTCATATTTAATACTTTAATTTTGTCATTGAAAAGGAACATCATTCTCATATATTAACAGGTAAAATGGCCAATTCACACACACACACACACACACACACACACACACACACACACACACACTCACACACACACTCACACACTCACACACACACACATATATTTAACCAATAACCATTAATATAAAATTGTTCCTCAGAAAACACTGGTCCATACAATCATTTACTACATTTTTATTCCTTAAAGGGTTACTCCACCCCAAAAAGAAAATTTTGTCAATTTTATCATCTTACCCTCATGTCATTCCAAATCCATGAAAGCTCCATTCGTCTTCAGAACACAATTTAAGATATTTTGGATGAAAACCTGGAAGCTTGAGACTGTCCCATAGACTGCCCAGTAAATAACTGTGTAAAGGTCCATAAAACGTATGAAAAGTCGTAATCAGAATACTCCATCTGTCATCAGACGTGCAATCTGGGTTGTATGAAGTGACAGGGACACTTTGTGAATGGATCTTTTACGGGTTTGGAATGACATGGGGGTAAGTGATTAATGACAAAATTTTCATTTTACCCATTAAAGCATTGAAAATACTAGGGAAAAAAATAAACATTTCACAATACCATCCTTGCAAAGTAGAAGATGAATAATCTTTGTACATGTGTATGGAGGCTCGTATACCCTCATGATGCACAGTGAGGTGGAACAGATTACGCCACAGCCAATTGCATGGCATAAGAATACATCAGTCTGCATCATCTAATGGCAGCCACACAGTGGCATAAACCTGATGGATCTGACTCTCTAATTGCGTTGAAATAAGTTTCAGAGACGAGAAAGAACACGGAAACAACAGCAACAAGCATCTGTTATTAACCCAGTGTTCTGCTGAAGCTAATAATGCACAATAAGATCAAACACACAAGAACTAAACGAGATTTAATGAACATAATAAGCTAATGTGACCTCTTACGCTCAACATCATTTATGTGAAACTAACAATGAATCAATGCCTGTGGCCCAGAGCAGGCGCCCGTCACTAGTGTACACTACAGACGTGTAAATAAGACTAATGGATGCCATCTCAACTGAGATTTGCTGTGTCAGTTTGGCTAGCAACCAAACCACCCAAAAGCTGGAGAAAGATGCGTGGCAGATAGTGAGAGCGCTACATGTGTTTCATATCAGAGTGCATATACAGCACAGAGACACGCCAGGTCACGCTGCAGCAGTGCCACCTGCAAAGTTTTGCAATGCGTAGAGTGATATAATAAGCCTTTGTCAATATTTCCAAGCCCATTGAGATGCTAAGGAATCATGCAAGTCATCCCGTAACAGTGCAGCACTGTACATAGTAAAAGCTATTTCTTGGGTACTTTAACCATACGGTAGCTAACACAGGCTGTCTAGCGATATCTCATGCACTTCCTGCAGTACAAACATCTTCACTACCTCCCTGAGCTATTTTCCTTCATCCAGCTGTGTTATAGTGTCAGCTGAACTTCTCAATGTCACATCTGACTCCGCTGACAAGGTGAAAAAAAAAAAAAACAACTACAAGCTTTCCTCTAAAACCTCAGCTAGATTTCACAGACAGGCTGAAGTTGATGAAATAAAACATGGAGTGTGGAGAGATGTTTTCAGAAAGAAAGAGGAAAGCAGGGAAGTGGCACACCTGTTAAAGTAATGGTCTAATAATGGAAAAGGTGGTGAAGCACTCAGTGCGAAACAGTCAGCGATCAGCATTCTCACACTAACTGTGAAAGCCGTCAGCCATTATGGGCTGGTTTTAATGCATGCCTCGACGCATGCTGGGGATTTGAGGGTAAAATGAATGATGCCCGTGTTTGTGTGTGTGTGTGTGTGTGTGTGTGTGTGTGATGGGGGTGGAGATGGTCCACTGAGCAATGCAGATGGTACATGGGAGGGGGGATCATTAGATATGAGGGTGCTTTGTTTGCAGCGCTGCACTTCTTACATTCCAATAAACCACCTCTTCAGGTCCAGTAAATGCCACCCAAACACTTCACTTTCACAGCCCTAAAGTTCCTACAAAAGACCTTGTGAAAGGTACTAGATAATAAGGACCCGCAAAAATCATATAATACTGTTTAAATGCCATGGAGTTCAAATAAACAATAAAATGGCATATTTACATCTATAAATAGTTTCTTTAGAAAATTCCCAGATTTTCTGCATGAATGGGAAAGCAGAATACACAAATGTCTATGCATGTAGAGCATGTGTCCTCTGTGTTTAGTTACTAACAGGAGTGTAAAATTATCAGATCTGTTTTAGCACATTTTATCACAAGCAAATCAATCAGCTCTAAAATTTCTTAGATTTTCAGAGTAAAGTGCAGAATATGCAAACAAGTCTGCAGATTTAATCTGGATTGTACATAGCTCAAAATTCCAATAGAAGTATCCAGAATAAGGATAGGAATTCCAAATCCAGAAGCCCATAAAGAGTCTCCATGCCAATATTCCAGTTTACAGAAATGCAACCCTTAGTCACATAGACAATGTTAACACATATTACAACATATATATTACAATCCAAAAACAGGCCACAGGTCTGTTTCCATAACAATGTGTGAAGAACAGAAATATAAATAAAAACAAACAATTAATGGCAAAATAAACAACTATTTTTTTTGGTTTATTTACAATTTTTACTTCTTTTTCTTACAGCCCATGCCATATTTATAATTTGTGTATTGTTAGGTAGAATAAGTAGAATAATCTTAAATTAAATCATTTATCTTAATGTTATATCATCAGCTTTATTGCATGTTTTCCAACAGCTATTTTCTTAAATGTTCAGGGAATGTTTAATGCTGTCAAGTTTTAAGAGAAGTGTTTGAAAAAGGCTGCAATTGCCTCTCGTCCATACATGTAATTTACCAACACTTGTCTGGGGACCTATGGAGATGGAGATTTCTTTGTTACCAGGCAGTGTAATAATACCCTTATCACGACCTGGGAAATCTACAGAAGCCCTGGTGACCTCCGTCTCCACGCTCAAGCCATTACTTGCGGAAAGTGAAAAATCCGCCATGCTCGCTTCAAATATGCTCCCTGCTAATACGCCCTGCTCCATTGTCCCCCCTTTTACTAGCAGGCATATGAAAAGGCCCCATGTCTCTTGAATAGCTTATAATAATGTGTTTTAAGAAGCACAGCCTTACTGCACCCAGAGGACGCAGCTGAGTGCCTGGATGTAATATCCATGTATTTTCTGCAAGTAATTAAAGGTCAGTTTGGGTTAGGCTACAGTTGCCTGGCTGGAAAGAAGCACTCCTGCTCTTTTTTCCTCACATCAGCTGTGATGCTTTGGCAAATGTGATTACGTCTTTTTTTAAGCCATCTGTTTTCTTGGCAGTACCAATGCATGAGTTAAAAATGTACACTTATTGCCAGAGGTAGGTAGTAACGAGTTACATTTACTTCGTTACATTTACTTGAGTAATTTTTTGGGGTAACGAATACTTTTCGGAGTATATTTAAAGATGGGTACTTTATACTCTTACTTGAGTAAATTTTTGGGGAAAAATCTGTACTTTTACTTCGTTACTGTGTGTTACGCTCCTCTCGTTACTTTATCTTAATGCAATAAATGTTATAATGCTTCAGTTTATTCCAAACGCGCCGTCTACTTTTCTCTGGGCAATGAGCGATGCCCATTCGCGAATGATTCATTCTTTTGAGTCAATTCTGTTCAAAGGCTTGATCAAACCAATTGGCAAACGAGTGAATTGGTTCATGAATCAGTTTGAATGAGTCGTTCAGTTCCCTGCCGCACGCGCTGAGCATCTGAAGTGGTACACTCGGAGTTGTAACGTTTAAGAACAGAAAGAGCGTTGAAAACGTGGCTGGAACTGCACTGAATTGAAATCTGCAAAGGCTATTATTTGCTAGCGATGGAGATCCTTATTAGATGAACACCGCGTGTGCTGTCTACTGTTTAACAGGTAATAACTTGGGCTACATTCGATTACAGTACACGATACCACTGTGACATTAGTTTGTTGTACGTGTGTGGCTTATAACAGAGGGGAGTCAAGTTGAATGCAGCTTCCAAAAGACAAAAAATAGCCGATTAAGATTTTATTAATTTTAATACAATCAAACCTGTGCAAGTACGTTCAGCGAGTCATATTATCAGCTGCTAAATTCAGATCTGTGATTGCTTGCTGGCGCTTAGCCAGAGATAGATGCGTTTATACAGCGCTGCGCATTATAACCAATCACACATGATTCTTTTGAGCTTATTAAAGCATTGGCCAATCAGAGGTGTTCCGATGAGTCATCGCTAAAATGCCGGTGCTTCCTTCACTCGCTCACTGACTGGAGACCTCTTTCTGGCGAATTCTCTCGCAGGAACAACAAAGTGCAGATGTGTGTACGAATCTTTAATTAAGATATTGATTTCACAGTGTTAACAGTTTCAGTGATTTTAATGGGAGTTTCTGAGAGTGATTGAAATCTAGACTGTCAGTGAAAATTATCTTTAATAATGTAAATGTTATTTGCTCTCTTTCTGAAAAATGAAAGATTAGTAGCAATATTTATATCACATTAACTTTCAATGTTAAATTCACATTTAATATAAAGTCAGTCGTATTAAAAATATGTTATGGCATGACACCTATATCTGTTACTTAAGTAAACAGACAGGGTTTTATAATAAATTACATAAATTGGAGTAAAGGCTGATGAAATATATACATTTATACATGCACACATACATTACATACATTTTATCTATATATCTTAATCAAAATAGGCTCAGTATATATGACCCAAAGTAACTAGTAACTAAATACTTGAGTAGATTTTTTATCCGATACTCTTTTACTCTTACTCAAGTAACTATTCAAGACTAGTACTTTTACTTTTACTTGAGTAAATATTTCTAGAAGTACTTTTACTTTTACTTGAGTACAGTTTTTGGGTACTCTACCCACCTCTGCTTATTGCTATTATTGAATAAACCATCCCAACTCCATTGCCTTTAATCAGGTGAGCTATGGTGTTCATTTCATCGCGAATGTTATAATGCTTAAGGAGACTAAACGGTTTGAATGTTGCTGCAAAATGATTCAATTACATTTATCAGGGCTCCACTCGAATCAAAATTAATGCGGACTGAACCTCGCATAATATTTCCTGACATCCTCATTGTTTGATTTTAACCTGAGTTAACAAGGTCACTGATACTCGTTTGCTGATAGATTCAACTGCCAACCTTGCCTCAGTCACACACACACTGACACGGACACATCGCACACACAGAACTCGCGTATTCGCACATACATACACACGCTCACACTCCAGCGTGTGGCAGGAGGTCTGTCTCTCTTCGACTGGCTGCGCCTCACTGCCCTTGTGCAGCGGTGTGCCAGTTGTGCCTCCCCCCAATTGCTGTGAATACCACCATCTGGTGAGCCACGTGGACATCATAATCTCCCCTTAATTACATTAGCACTGCAATCAGTTACTGCATTACAAGACCCGGCGAAGAGCTTTTAAATCTTGGAGGAAATCATAAATAATTGCACTAAGTACCCGGCGCCAGATGTGCTTGCCAACTTGGCGGGCATGAGATAAATAATAGCCCCTGCCGATGATGCTGTTCAATATTGGTGTTTTTTGTTTTTTTTGGACGATGTCATACTTTTTTTTTAGCCTTTTCTCCCTCCATCATCCCATAGTTCAATTGGCTCTCCTCTCTGCGGCTGGCATAATAGCAAGCGTTTATCATCCTTTACCGTTAAGCTGCTTGACCTGTTGCTGCAGTTTTGCAGAGCAGTGAAAAGTGCTAATCCGAACATGATCAAGTACCATCCTACTTCTTTGGTTGTAGATAAAGTTTTTTGAGGAAACTGGGGAACTTTTTTTTATGCCAAATTTTGGCATTGTCATATGTTATTAATCTGAATTATTACATCAAAAGTGCTTTCATGCACGCTGCCTTGTCTTGCACCTGATCTGTGTTGGTTTATGTCATGATCACAAATAGATGTTTAATGTCTAAATGTTCTGAGGAAGGGGAAATGCCATTGTTAAAGCTGTATGGTATTGGAAGTTGAGACAGATCTTTTCTTTTTGTGACGTACATCTGAGCTTAACAGATCATCATGGAAAAAGAAAATAATGCGTGGGTTGGGACATTGTACTATGCATCAGTTGCCGACTGGATTTTAAGATGTGGGTCTTGCATTCAAAAGTGGAGGCAGATGAACGTGAGTTTGCAGGGGTGAGTTCAAGCAGACTCAGTAACTAAAGAAGCCCTGCATAAGTCACCAGAAAGAATTGTGCTGTTTTCACAGTAATTTGTACAACCCGAATTCCGGAAAAGTTGGGACGTTTTTTAAATTTGAATAAAATGAAAACTAAAAGACTTTCAAATCACATGAGCCAATATTTTATTTACAATAGAACATAGATAACATAGCAAATGTTTAAACTGAGAAAGTTTACAATTTTATGCACAAAATGAGCTCATTTCAATTTTGATTTCTGCTACAGGTCTCAAAATAGTTGGGACGGGGCATGTTTACCATGGTGTAGCATCTCCTTTTCTTTTCAAAACAGTTTGAAGACGTCTGGGCATTGAGGCTATGAGTTGCTGGAGTTTTGCTGTTGGAATTTGGTCCCATTCTTGCCTTATATAGATTTCCAGCTGCTGAAGAGTTCGTGGTCGTCTTTGACGTATTTTTCGTTTAATGATGCGCCAAATGTTCTCTATAGGTGAAAGATCTGGACTGCAGGCAGGCCAGGTTAGCACCCGGACTCTTCTACGATGAAGCCATGCTGTTGTTATAGCTGCAGTATGTGGTTTTGCATTGTCCTGCTGAAATAAACAAGGCCTTCCCTGAAATAGACGTTGTTTGGAGGGAAGCATATGTTGCTCTAAAACCTTTATATACCTTTCAGCATTCACAGAGCCTTCCAAAACATGCAAGCTGCCCATACCGTATGCACTTATGCACCCCCATACCATCAGAGATGCTGGCTTTTGAACTGAACGCTGATAACATGCTGGAAGGTCTCCCTCCTCATTAGCCCGGAGGACACGGCGTCCGTGATTTCCAACAAGAATGTAAAATTTGGACTCGTCTGACCATAAAACACTATTCCACTTTGAAATAGTCCATTTTAAATGAGCCTTGGCCCACAGGACACGACGGCGCTTCTGGACCATGTTCACATATGGCTTCCTTTTTGCATGATAGAGCTTTAGTTGGCATCTGCTGATGGCACGGCGGATTGTGTTTACCGACAGTGGTTTCTGAAAGTATTCCTGGGCCCATTTAGTAATGTCATTGACACAATCATGCCGATGAGTGATGCAGTGTCGTCTGAGAGCCCGAAGATGTCACAGTGTCTGGGTTGTGTCCCTGGGTTTCCACTAGATGTCCTCCTTTCTCACGGTGTCTGTCACCTTATCACTTCCTGTCTCCTTATTTGGTCACCTTCCTCCTTGTTTAGGTAATTGATTGTTCCCCACCTGTCTCCTGTTTCCCCATTATCCTTTTGTGTATTTATACCCGGTCTGTCTGAGTCTGTGTCACGGAGTCCTTGTGTATGTTTCATGCTTTCCGTAGTCTTGCCCTTGCCGTGTGTTATTGTCTGTTTTCATGTTGTTTGGATATTCTGGTTTTGACCCTGCCTGGACTGTTTATGCTTTTTGGATTGCCCCTAAATAAACCGCATACCTGCATTTGGATCTCTCCGTGTTTCTTGAATCCCCGACGTGACAGAAGACCACGGGCATCCAATAAAGGTCTCCGGTCTTGTCCCTTACGCACAGAGATTTCTCCAGTTTCTCTGAATCTTTTGATGATGTTATGCACTGTAGATGATGAGATTTGCAAAGCCTTTGCAATTTGACATTGAGGAACATTGTTTTTAAAGTTTTCCACAATTTTTTTACGCAGTCTTTCACAGATTGGAGAGCCTCTGCCCATCTTTACTTCTGAGAGACTCTGCTTCTCTAAGACAAAGCTTTTATAGCTAATCATGTTACAGACCTGATATCAATTAACTTAATTAATCACTAGATGTTCTCCCAGCTGAATCTTTTCAAAACTGCTTGCTTTTTTAGCCATTTGTTGCCCCCGTGCCAACTTTTTTGAGACCTGTAGCAGGCATTAAATTTTAAATGAGCTAATTAAGTGGATAAAAGTGTAAAATTTCTCAGTTTAAACATTTGCTACGTTATCTATGTTCTATTGTGAATAAAATATTGGCTCATGTGATTTGAAATTCCTTTAGTTTTCATTTTATTAAAATTTAAAAAACGTCCCAACTTTTCCGGAATTCGGGTTGTAGTAATTTGCACAAAATGCACATTTATACAATTAGTATAGAAATAATATGATATATAAAATAATTATTATAAAAAAATGTAGCCTATATATTTATTAGTGTGTCTGTGTAAGTGTTGCTTCATCTGTAAAAGGTCCACAGTTCATTAAATGCATTTAAAACGAGGGGTGCTACAGTGTCAAATGGTCAATTATACAGTAAACAGATTTCTTTTCTAATTGCTTTCTTATCACTCAGTTTGCTAATTGTTTAGAATAATGAGAAATATCAACAAGAATGACAACAACAAATACGTCACTCGTCATTTTTAAAGTCCTCATGAACTATCATGTCTGGCAAGAGGAGGCAGTGTGGAGAATGATTCATTGGACCTGAATCGAAAGATTCACAATTATACGCTTATTGTGAAAACAGAAACTACTCTAGCATTCATCATATTCAAATGAGGCAGTAAAATAAATGATGCCTGCATTTTGGGGAAGAGCAGACTGCCTTGTGAGTGGAAAAGAAAGAAAGAAACAAAGAAAGAAAGAAACAAAGAAAGAGTGGTCTGTCTATGTGATGGAGAAAGTGATGTTGACTTGTCATGTTCATTTTCATCACTAAAGCAATATGGCTCTCAAAACTGATTACAGTTCACTGTTAATTTGATTCAGCTCTTTTACATGATGACTCAGAAATTAATTCCATACATTTACCCTAGTGTGTGTACAGTGTGTGTGTGTGTGTGTGTGTGTGTTTGACCACAGGCGCTTTACCTCTCATTTTCTTTCATTCCAAGCAGGCCCTTGTCGGGGGGGTTGACGAAGGAGAAAACCAGGTATTGACTAAATATATCTTTTCATTTATCATAATTTCTCCTTCTCACTTTGTCGCAGCTTCACCGTTTAAGGAAGATGGATGACACAAGATGTTGTCTTGCCTTTCAGGCTCCTTCTGCTTGGGTAAGTGTGTCCAATGCAGAATTATTTTGCCAGTTTATTACTCTCCAGTAAGCAGCTGTCACTGCGTTCCCACTCGTGTCACTTCCTGTTCAAGCCTGTGTAAGGGCTTATCTGATTGGCGTCAGCTGTCAGATGGCTTGTCAGCCATTGTGGGTCTATAGAAACATAGCTGCAGTGGATCCCAATTGTAAATCAGCATTTAAATGAAGTGCACTTTTAAATATTTGTGTTTTTCTGGTCTCATGAGCCTCATACATTTAGGCTCTGCGCTTATGAAAATAGACAATTATTTTTAGCGAATGCTGAAATCAATAATGCTCATCTATCAAGATACCAGAGCATATAAAGGTGGATGTTTAATAGCTTTACGTGGCTGGTGTATTGTAAACAAATATTATTGATTTGCAAATACGGCATGTTCAGGTGCCAGTCATCCAGACGGCAATATGACAAGAAAGAAAGAAAGAAAGAAAGAAAGAAAGAAAGAAAGAAGAATGTTTATGGAGTTGGATAGCAACCCTTCTGAAAAAGAAGTACACTTTAGTATACTTTTAAAAAGAGTATTTATTAAGGAAATAATATATTTAATTAATACTAATTCATATATTTCTTGTTATAGAAATATTATACTTTAAAAGAAAATACTTAAGTGTGAACTGAATGTAAAATTTTTGCACACTTAATTTCATCTTGTTTACAATTCAAGGAAAATGTTTTAGTTTATATTATGGTTTAAAGTCATATTAAATGTAAATAGTTGAACTTGACCCACTTAAGTAGGATTTACATCTTTATATGCAATTTAATTATTAATTCTATTGTCTTTGAAATATGGTTAAGCGTACTACTGAATGTACTGACAACAATTTATGGTCAACTAAAATATACTTTAATACAATTTATATTGAAAACTGTATGTGGTGTGATTAAATATATGTGCAGTTATACATTTGATGAAGTTACAATTAAGTAAAGTTAAGTACCTAAATAATGTTAACTTCAAAAGTAATATCAAATTAACACACTACAGTTAAAAATACAATCAAGTACTTTACATGTGTTTAATATGTTAGTCAACACATCAAAAAAAGTGTACATCTTTAAAGCTTGACAATTTATTTTTATTTGTATTTGTATTTTTTTTATCTTTTTTTTATTTTTTACAAAGCTCACTTTTTAAAAGACAACTTAAGTGTGTTGCATAAAATTGTACTCTCTTCACTTAAGTGGTCTTTTATTAAATGTATATTATATTATCTGCAAGTAAATAAAAAAAATACTTTGGAGTACACTACTACTGGAGATTTCATACAGTTAAGCGTACTTCTTTTTCATAAAGAGATAACACATATCTGAACGTTACTCCCCCAAATGTTAGCAGTAGCTGTAGCATTAGCATTATCACAGAAATAAATAGTAGCCAACTGTGTCTATCCAATTGTATAAATATCTGATCAAGGCACATAAATACTTTACAGATCTTTGTTTCTACGCTTAAATTATGTATAAAGTTAAGTCTGGAAACTGCAATGTTGCCCTTAAATCCCTCCAGTGTCCCCCGTTCTTTTTGCCCTGTGCCACAAGGGCAGCCATTAATATCACAGGGGGACAATTCCCCCGGTACTCTGACTTATGAGAGGGGGTCTTGCTCGCGACTGTGACACAGACCCTGCTGGAGTGGAGAGTCGTGGAAAACGCTGACGTCCTCATAAACCAGACATGAACCCCAACCATCTGCTCCACCGCTAGTTACCTTCAACTACTGGTCTTACTGCTATCACCTGTAATTCTTCATCATAGAGCATCTCAGTCAGCAGTTCAAAGCACCCAACTTTTATTTGAACTCCTAGCAGTTTTTGGAGTGCACCTGTTTCTCTCGGAAGGTCAGTAACTACTGTGGTTAGCATGTGGAATATAAAGTTAAGCAATGTTTAGCATTTAGAATGGTTTTTCAGCACACACACACAGAGATTTTTTTTTTCCAAGAAAATACTATTTCAGTCTTTCTATTTCAAAATTTCGCATTTAATTCAATGTGTTACTTGCTGTTTATTTGAAAATAATTGTGAAATGTAACAAAATGTGTACAATACATAAATGGAAGAAACAAAAATGTGTTTCCACTGTGCTTAATCACCATATGTTTAGGATTGCCACCTCAGAAGTCTTGGTTGAAAATGACCCCATTATATCAAACTGGCAACTAGTACAGGATTTTTGTCACTGAAAGCTTTACTTTATTGTATCTCATAACTGTGCCAAATAGCAATCTATTACTGAATCAAAATTTGTTACATTTGGTAGCCGTAAATCTATCAACAAAACAGAGACAAATGCTGATTGAAAGCACAATGACTAAGAAATGCCAGAGGGTTGAATGCATAGAAACTTTGTTCTTTTTTATTAGTAACATGAAGGCCATTGTTTTTTTGTTTTGTTTTTTACAAAGTACACAATTTGTCACTATATTTGTCACAAAGTAAATAAATATATACGCTTTACTCAGCTTTTTCTGTTATTTTTCTGTTAAATCCAGAGTGAGTTTGACCTCAATCAGCATATAATATCTATCACACACAACAGCAATGATCACAAATAGTCTGTCAATTAGCATTGCATTGCATTTAAACGCATACAGTCTCATATAAATTCATGCACAAACTCACAAACAACCAGAGGTGGGTAGAGTACCCAAAAACTGTACTCAAGTAAAAGTAAAAGTACTTCTAGAAATATTTACTCAAGTAAAAGTAAAAGTACTAGTCTTGAATAGTTACTTGAGTAAGAGTAAAAGAGTATCGGATAAAAAATCTACTCAAGTAGTTAGTTACTAGTTACTTTGGGTCATATATACTGAGCCTATTTTTATTTAGATATATAGATAAAATGTATGTAATCTATGTGTGCGTGTATAAATGTATATATTTCATCAGCCTTTACTCCAATTTATGTAATTTATTATAAAACCCTGTCTGTTTACTTAAGTAACAGATATAGGTGTCATGCCATAACATATTTTTAATACGACTGACTTTATATTAAATGTGAATTTAACATTGAAAGTTAATGTGATATAAATATTGCTACTAATCTTTCATTGTTCAGAAAGAGAGCAAATAACATTTACATTATTAAAGATAATTTTCACTGACAGTCTAGATTTCAATCACTCTCAGAAACTCCCATTAAAATCACTGAAACTGTTAACACTGTGAAATCAATATCTTAATTAAAGATTCGTACACACATCTGCACTTTGTTGTTTCTGACGAGAGAATTCGCCAGAAAGAGGTATTTAGTCAGTGAGTGAGTGAGTGAAGGAAGCACCGGCATTTTAGCGATGACTCATCGGAACACCTCTGATTGGCCAATGCTTTAATAAGCTCAAACGAATCATGTGTGATTGGTTATAATGCGCAGCGCTGTAAAAACGCGTCTGTCTCTGGCTCAGCGCCAGCAAGCAATCACAGATCTGAATTTAGCAGCTGGACTTGCTGAACGTACTCGGACCGGTGTGATTGTATTAAAATTTATAAAATCTTAATCGGCTATTTTTTGTCTTTTGGAAGCTGCATTCAACTTGACTCCCCTCTGTTATAAGCCACACACGTACAACAAACAAATTTCACAGTGGTATCGTGTACTGTAATCGAATGTAGCCCAAGTTATTACCTGTTAAACAGCAGACAGCACACACGGTGTTCACCTAATAAGGATCTCCATCACTAGCAAATAATAGCCTTTGCAGATTTCCTTTCAATTCAATGCAGTTCCAGCCACGTTTTCAACGCTGCTGATGTTAAACGTTACAACTCCGAGTGAACCACTTCAGACGCTCAGCGCGTGCGGCAGGGAACTGAACGAATCATTCAAACTGATTCATGAACCAATTCACTCGTTTGCCAATTGGTTTGATCAAGCCTTTGAACAGAATTGACTCAAAAGAATGAATCATTCACGAATGGGCATCGCTCATTGCCCAGAGAAAAGTAGACGGCGCGTTTGGAATAAACTGAAGCATTTATAACATTTATTGCATTAAGATAAAGTAACGAGAGGAGCGTCGCCCACAGTAACGAAGTAAAAGTACAGATTCTTCCCCAAAAATTTACTCAAGTAAGAGTATAAAGTACCCATCTTTAAATATACTCCGAAAAGTATTAGTTACCCCAAAAAATTACTCAAGTAAATGTAACGAAGTAAATGTAACTCGTTACTACCCACCTCTGCAAACAACATTCCCACACATACGCACAAATCCACTCACTCAGACTATCTGTAACCCTCTTCCTAAACTCGCACAATATCTTCCCTGCGGCATTGTATTATTTCCATTATTATTAATATCTGCCAGCTTAATTTTCAGCCCTGTCATAATGTGACAGCCTAAATGACTAGAGAAAATCGCTTATTGATAACTTTCCCAGCAAACCTGCCACTGGAGCCAGCTGATTGGCTGCTCTCTCATGCTGCGGGCGTCTCACATGGCTGAGATAATAGGCCACTGCTCCCATGCTGAAACAGATTGAAAGTACAGTCAGTCACTGTCTTTCTGAATCATACTCCAGTCTATCAGACAGACGGACTCGGATTATCATTTTACAGAGGTGGGGGGGAGAAAGAGAGCGAGAGAGAGAGAGAGAAAGACAAAGATACCATGTGTTATGTGATTCAAATTTGTGTTCATGCTGGTTTCACATTTAAGCTCAAGACATCAGACTGAATGTGTTAAGCGAGATTCTGATATTCGATATTCAATTCCGGCTCCAAATTTCTGATTTGTGATGAATGTCTTCCTCTGTCAAGTTCCCCATCACTCACATCGGTGGAGAAATCTCTATTATGATAGCCAACATCGCTTCACTACTCTGTCAAAATCAAAGTTAACAGATCGGGTGTCAATAGGACACCATGCATCCGCTCACTCACTCAGTGTCAAACCTGAGAGTCTGTATGACACATAGAAAGACATTTCTACAGTTATACAGGTCCAAAAATGTCAGACTCAGCAGCAGTCGGCTGGACTGGACCTGTAATGGACAGAGAAAAGAAAGTGCTGACTTTATGAAAGTTAAATAAACTGATAAACAAATATACAACAATAACAAAGGATATTTACAGTATTTAAATGTATATGTGTATAATATGTAAATATACAGTACAAGCTGTGTAAAAAGTAAAAAGCTGGACATTTGGAGGAAAACGACTGCACTTTACTCCCTGTCAGCCTCTTCATTATGAAAGAGGGAGTTTTTTATTTTTTTATTTTTGAGAGAGTAGAGAGGAGCTATGAGAGGGAAGTAATTGGCACGGAGGTGTAAAACTCCCCCTCTTCAGTGCCAGTTGTTTAAAATATGGATGGTGCTGTTTGGTTTTGTTGGTTTTTGCTGGATTCTGCTGGGGTGTGCAGCATATTTCTCTGACCTTTTCCGAGCACACTGGAGAAGTACACAAAACTTTACAATAATGGTTTCTCTTGAGGGCCGGAGAAGATTTTTTTTTTCTTTTTTTTTTTTTTTGTGAGATCAGACTTGTGGTAGCTGCTCATTGAAGCTCCAGGTTTCCTATTAAGATCTCTAAGACCTTAGAGAATGAATTTTACAAATACTGAGCTGCTTTTAGATTTGTAATTAATTTTAATTTTCAAAGTTTTTACATGTAATTTTTTATAATATATATATATATATATATATATATATATATATATATATATATATTATATTTTGTTTGTTTGTTTGTAAATATATAAATTTGAAATAAAAATATGAAAATATTAGGCAAAGAAATTATTTTTTTTTCTTCTGCTTTTCATCTTTTACTTCAACTGATGATTTAATACCTGAATTATGATAAAAAACACTTAAGACAAATGTCACATATATTTGAGTGTTTATATATACCATTTTTTGCCTTTAAATATATATTTTATTACTTTTTGGAAAAAAGTAAGTTTTATGCAAAAAGTAAATATTACTTTTATTTCTTTATAGCCACTTTCATTTTTTTTCAATTGATGAGTTCATATATTTTTTTTATATATTTATTACATATTTTTTAAATTTAATTTTTATTTTCTTCATCTGACACCGGACAAATTGCTTTAGCTTGAATCTTTTGGTTATACAGTACATGCCCTAATCATATTTGGAATCATGATGGGTTGTCTCTGCTTCGACTTGTGTGACATCACTAAACACATTCCTTATTGGCTAGCTCTGTCACACCATTACAGTGATTTTCATCTGCTTGATTTGACATCCCTTTGTTAAGTCTTGCATAAATGCGGAGATAACAAAATTATTAAATTAAAGGGAAGGCCCTTGATATTGCTCACTGTCGTGCTAAATCATGCATGAATGTGATAATTATCCTGGCAAGGCGAAGAAGGGCCCATCAAGACTGCTTTAAATCCAATAAACGTCCTGACCCGATCATTAGAATTGACCATCTATCAGAACCATCGAGTTGCACATTGTCATTAGCCGCCTCTTATAATCCCTCTTGATCAACACTTATTACAGATAGCAGGAGAGAGTGACCAATAATTTCAGTCAGTGAGCCTCAAGAGGCATAGATGGTTTTGGCTACAACTCCACAAGATTCTTCAGGTTGGAGATAATGATGCTGAACAGATTTTAAAAGTCTTAAGCTTGAAATAAGAAGGTACTCTGTGGTACTCTTATGGTTTCAGGTGACAGCAGCTTGGCAGAGTGTCTTTGTTCACAGAGAAGATGGCTTGACTACAGGCAGTTTTTAGTTCTCTCTCGATGTGAAGAATCTCAGTCATGATCATTTTGCATATGGAAGAGAAGTGTTTCTTTTTCTTTTTTTATGATATTTTTGAAAGCCTACTCAAAGTTTGAACAAAATTACAGCCAGTAATGAATTACATTTTTTATCCAGCACATAAAATTAATAGAATATCAAAATCGTTTTATAAATAAAGTGCACTGTATATATTTTTTTTAAATAGTTTTGTATTTTTTAAATAATGTTTTTACATACCTTCCTCTGCAAGTATTTGCTAAGAAGCAATTTATTATGTACACTTTGGTTCACAGCTACTGTTTGTGGAACATTACACACCTGCATGTTAGCAAAAGTTTCAAATACAATATAATCAGTTCACAAACAAATAGTTTATCAATAATTTCTCAAAGATAAAATACAATCTATTTATAAAATATGAATAATATATAAATATATATATATATATATATATATATATAGTGTGACACGTGCCCCGAGCTCTCATCAGCGTCGCCCTGGAAACCGAGCAGTCACACCTGCTCCTGCTCGTCACGGGCTGAGCGGCCACACCTGCGCCCCATCAAGAGCTGCCTTCTTAAGCACAGCAAATGAACACAGAGGTGAGACTCTGCTAATCCCAACTATCTGTCTTGCTTACATATGTACTGAGTATTTATGTGTTTGTAACTTAAATCACAGCAGCGTCCATCTATGAAGGATGTAGGCTGTCAAACGTCTCGGTTACGTACATAACCCTCTTTCCCTGATGGAGGGAATGGAGACGTTATGTCGAATAACATATGGGGTCTCACTTGGGAGGCCAATCATCTCTGAGTTTAAGAGAAAACGCCAATGAAAATTGGCTAGTGGATTTAACATACCTGAGCCAACAGGAACAGCTGCAAGAACAACAACAACAACAAAGACCCCATTTACCCTTCAGCTGGATTTGAGAGCTTGCTGCTCCAGCGCCATTAGCATCAGATCCAAATCATTCTTTTTTTACATTTGCGGGTGACCATATTCCAAACAGCGCTGCCTCTCGTTAAGTCAGAGAGCAAAAGAACCAAGAACAAAATGGGCGATATTGTGCGGAGGATGAGTAGGGCCACCAAACTGGCTGCCATCACACTGCGAGTTCCCCTGCCAGCACAGGCTGTCCGACCTTGGTTTATTGGCTCTCCATTGGGTTTGCAGTCACATTAGATACACCAATGTTCTGCCACAAACACCAAGAGGAATTCATGGGTGGCACACGATGGGATTCCGCACAAAAACTGGCTTTAATTTCATGCAAGGGCATAATAAAAATCACATAATAAAAGCTATGAGATCATACACAGGCAAAACTTGTTTCATTATGTGACTTTATTTTTATTGATCAACAGAATGTGAAACCCTTAACCTCATTCACTTTGGCCGTGTGGTTCATTTCAAATTGTCCACATATGCGACTCAAACAGATTTCAGATGGGCTTCAGTTAGCTCACATATGTCAAGCCGTAGTGCAATGAGAGAAAACAGTTAGGTGAAAATGATGTGAAATAAGAAACAATGGGCACGCCGTGTCTGGGACTTCAGAGAGAAGCACTCTGAGGCTTTTCGATTGTGAAAATCCACATCTCTCCATTTCTCTTTTCTTCTTCTCACCACTCTTCCTTAGAAACACTTAGGCAGCACACTATTCTTCTCCAGGCTTTGAGCATTGTTCATGTTCTTTCCGCCTAACACTTGAAAGGCCCCCATTTTTCACTTAGCCACTTCCTCGTGGGACCCCAGTCCTGAGAGCAGCATACAGTGGATATGTTTTATTGGACTGTTGCTGACAAATAAATCTAAATATGTATTTTGGTCATTTTTGCAGGCAGGCGGTGTCCTTAGGGGGTAGAGTTGGGGGATTATCAGCCATAAATAAAAGTAGCAGGTCATTCACATGTGCATACTCTTAAAAGCAAAGAGTAAGACTGAGAGAGAGAGAGAGAGAGAGAGAAGAGAGAGAGAGGGGGGGGGGAATAGAGATTCAATGGCATAACATTCATTAGAACTCAAACACTTTAATTAGCTGGAATTGTTCTTTTAATTTGGAGTATTGTATAAATGATGCCACTAAACAGTAACAGAGAGTTTAAACCCTTCAAAGATCCCCTTTTCAACACAGTTCCACTGTTTTCTATCATTATAAGATATCAGACATATTTTGACCCGCATCTTTCACAAACTTAAATCTTAAATGTTTCAATTCAGTGCCATGGAATCACAGTGGAAGAGATGTCCAAAACACAGAACAAATGAATCGGAGGGACAGAACAGGAATCTGGGGCAGGCCATAGGAGTGACAGGCACATATAATATACATACTTGAGTAGATAAAATTTAGCAGCATATTGAGACCTGTCAGCCCGACACAAATCAAACTGTCCATTACAGGAGGCCCTTGCAGGTCACGCTCTTAATGAAATGGTCTGGCCCTGCTGACGGTGCTGAAAGAAAGTCAATGGGAGACGCTGGACAGTGTCACGCCTTTGTGATTGACACATCCTGAGCCACTGGCCCATTTGAAGTGTCAGAGAGGAACAGCGGCATGGCCTTGACTGGACGTCCCATATCAGCATGTCATGGAGTAAGGATGGGCCTGAAAATTATGGCCACTTTGTTCGAGAGCTCTAAATGTTAAGTTTGGCCTGATATATGAGGATGGGGATAACAAATTAAGAGTTACTGCATGTTCCCTACATAAATTAATGTATCAATATACGCTATATGTCATTTTATACACGCAGTATAAATCGCGCTTTTCTTATGCCACAATTGCTGTTGTCTTTTGCGCGGCAGGTTGAAACACAACGAACGCATCAAGCATTCACCGACGCCGCAACGCAATTGGCACAAGACGGGAAAAGTCTGCTAAGTTTTCATTCCAAGATGGGTGCTTTGAAGGTAGACAAAACTGCAGGGAATAAAAGCAGGGGCCTTTGGCAAGCTGCGCTTCTGAAGGGTGGCGTGCTTCTCCAGCTGCCTAGGTTGACAAGTGAGCTCTTCCACGGCAGCGCTGAATTATATCCATGTCTAATTATGTCTTTTCAACTGCTCACAATGAAAGACTGTGTGCCTTCCATTTGCGTGGAGAAGGACAGCGGGTGGAAGTGCCGCCTGAAAAGAACACACTCCCGTGCTTCTGACATAGATACCTGTCTGTGTGTCAACATAGCATGTTGCATGACGTCCCTGCATCCTAATGAAAGAGATCTGTGCGAGAAGCTGCTGCAATTCTATTGTTTATATACATATATACCAATTCTGTGGCATAACACAATTATCTCTCATTTGGCATTTGGTGTGAGCTTTTTTTTAGACAAATCTATTTTACAAAACGATTCTTTTGGGGCAACATTTGTAGAAACGTAACACAATGTCGCACAGTTTTTGGAATTGTATATACATATATGTATATTTTAACTGAATACAAAATTTAGAAAAAAAAAGACTATTCTCATCTTTTTATACCATCTTTTTCTCCTTTTCCTTCTGACAGAGGCTGGTATATGGCTCCTGCACTAAACCAGTCACAAGGGGGTAGCATTGACACGGCTCTGCGAGGCTCTCAAGACATGCTGTGGGACAAACTGCCTTTGATGTAATTGAGGTCTTTACGAAACCTTTATGAGAGCATATATTGGTTTGTACGTGAAAATGTTTAAGGAGCAATGCATTTCCAACCGGCTCTCGTAATTTCTCCGGGGCCGTGCTGAGGAAATGAAAGAGGCTGAAGCATTAGGATTAAATAGGTGTGTAAAAGATTCAGACACATTAGCTTATGTGTGCTGGATCCCCATTGAGTCATCAAAATAAACATGCAGATCTTCATGAAGTCAAACTGAGTTTAGGAGCAAAGAAATCTATCAGTGTTTGCCAGAAAATATTAATTATTTTAATGGGGAAATTCCTTTACTGATAGAACATAGATTTTAACCCGGCCACATGGTATGAGCAAAATCAGTCAAAAGAGGTAAACATGTTTTTGGATGGGCATATGTTAACCTCCACAGATCCACATAAAGCACTGCAAACACATGGTACAATTATTACTTCATTAATGTACTAATTAAGCTTTGCTATTCATTAATCATACTAGAAGTCGCCTAATAAGCATTTGCATCTACTTATCATCCAAAGCTATACTTTAAAGCAGAATAACACTGCAGGCTCATAAATAAAGGTTACGCATTTACATATTCAGTTTATCATGAATATTGCATACACTGTACATACAAATTCAAACACACTCTTTATGAAATAGGATCTAGCAGCCAGCGAAAAAATTATTCACGCTGTCCTTTCACATTACTCAATGTTCCTTATTAACTCCCTTTGTTGATGAATAAAGAATGAAAGATATTTGACCAGGTTTGTTAATACAGCTTCCGAAGCCATCCATATTTCTAGTTTTATTGTGTGACACGCATAGCGTTTAAACAAATATTTAAGAAATGGTTTATATGTTATTGCTTTGCAAATGCCTGACTAATCGGAAATTGAAGAATTGGTTTCATAGAGGAAGTGGGGCATGGTCACATGGTACAACAGTGGTGACCCAATGGAATGCCACCTAACCTTACCTCTGCCAGCTGTGACTTAATTATACTGTCTCTCTCTATGCTGATTAACTATATTCATTATTAATCTGAGGGGTAACTATAGCAGAGGCACGGAGGGGGAAGATGACAAAGACTTGAGAGATGGAACATTTCTCCCCAGAGGTAAGTTGACTGACACTCTGTATAATGTAACATGAACAGATATAGTATGTCATGTACAAAATATAACATATCTTTACACATTTGTGTTGTCTTTTTTTTTTTTTTTTTTCAGGAAAGGGATTATTCTCAAAGCTTCTTTTGTCATATATTATAGCCATTTTTAATGCTATTTTAACAGTGTGTTTATGTTTAACTTTATTAAAATAATACAATATATTTTTAATTCATGAAATGTATATTTGTTTTATTTTAAATTTAATTTATGAAAATATATGACATTTAATAAAACACATATTCCTAAATTAGACATTTGATTTATTTACTAATTTAATTCAAAATCAGACAATTTTGAATTAGTTTCACACTTCCTGTGTCAAAACTTCCAAATCCAAAGCACATCCATCCTGGAAGGAGAGAAATGAATAATAATAATAATAACAATAATCTAAAGATTTTATTAAATTATTAATTAAAAAAGTATATTGACTATTTAATTGTATATATTTTAAATAATTTATTTACAAATTTCATTTTAGAAATTGTGAATCTAGTGTAAATCTAGTGCCAAAACCACTGAGTCAAATGGAAAAAAGCCTATTTTTTAGCTTCTCATGTAATATAAGACATAGTTCAGCATTTTGTTTTATTTTTATTATTTTAATATAATTCTATGTTAACAGTGTGTTTATGTTTAGCCCTAGAAAATAATAAAACATAATATGCCTATATAAAATATTTACAGTTTATAAACTTTTAAAATTGCACACTTCCAGCCAAAACCATAATATCACTGTTCCACAACACATCTGTCCTGAGTGAAATGGTGAAAGCCTCTGTTTAGATAATCTTTACAGTTTCAGCAAAGAAAGTGTGTGATCTCCAAATGTATTCAGCAGTGGGATAGAAAATGACCTGGGTTTGGTGGAGAGGAACTAATCTGTGCAGGCCTGACACAGGACAGGAGAGGCCACTTACAGTTATTATGATGTGTCAACTCAAGTTAGAAGAGAACAGGGCATGATGGCCGGAGAGGAAGCTGTGTGTGTGTGTGTGTGGAGGGGGGGGGGGGGGGGCATACTGGAGGTCAGGGTAGGGAATGAGGGAATGTCACCACAGGCACCTGCAGTCTGACAGATTTCTAAACAACGAGAGCTGGAGAGGAAGTGCAACCCAGGGATCTGGCAACCACAACATATTATTTTACACAAAGGTAACAAACAACAGCAACAGTAAAAACAACAACAACGACAATAATAATAATAATAATTTTTATATTATTGCTAATAAAATGAACAATAGAATTTAATATATATATATATTAATTATTATATCTACTTTTAAGATTTATACATTTGAATAATAATAACAGTAATAATGAACACACACACACATACACATATGCATATGCATATACATATACATATACACATACACATACATAAACAAACTAAAACAACCATAATAATAGATAAAAGGTACACATAATATAGGCTTATATAAAAATATTATGTACAGTTAAAAAGTTTTTTTGTATTTTTTTTTTATTGATCTTCATAGTGTCATTTACAGTACAGGTATTGCACACATTGCACAGTATAATAACACAATAAGTAAATAAATATATAAATACACATTTATTTTATCGTAATTAAAATAAATTATATATATATATATATATATATATATATATATATATATATATATATATATATATAATTGTAATTGTTTTATTTATTTTTTATTGACTATGAAATTATGACAAAAGGTCACAGGACCTTTTTTTTTTTTTACTGCACTTCCAGCACTGTCTCTCAGCTGTCTGTTTGCTGTGTCAAACAGCGTTACAGTTACTCTGTCTAACAGACAACTCAGATAAGCTCTCACGGTCAGCACCCGCAATCCATTCTTCAGACACTTGATTTAAGACACTCGATTTGAAAAACTCAGCAAAACATAAACTCAGTCTCACTCATGCTCTCTCTCTCACCGTCCCTCACTTCCTGTGACACCCATCCATATCATTCATATACTCACATTTTGGCATACGGAGCCAAAACGTCAAAAGCGAGGACATCACGCTTTGACAGAAACTAGCCTGGACACAATACCCTGCACAAGCACAATCATCTAATGCTGTGAGCCGCGCTTTTACGGCCTTGTTAAGTGAAGTCTCTCTGGAGGCAGGGCAGATGACACACGCGCGGGGAGCGGTGTGTTTGATCTAACAGAGAGCTGGACCAATGGCCGAGCTGTAGGGGGAGGAAGGGACGGGCCTGTGTGCTGTCACAGGGCATTTGTTGACCTTTGAGTGAATAGTGCTCAGAGGAGGCTAAATGACAGGATGAGTGGAGACTCTTGTGAGTGGGCAGTTCTCTGCTGCACACACTACTACAATGAATTGAGCTTTTATAAGTCATGATATTTGATGCTTTATGGGGTCATGTTTTTATTGTATCTTTTATGCTATGATTATTATAGCATTGAAAATATGTAGTCAAATCTTTGGAAAAAATGAATGAATGAATGAATCTTTATGGTACCCGTGTTTTGTTATAAAATGTATAATATAAACCCTTTTTTATATATATTTTATATATGCATTTTATTTTAAATGTTTATTTTATTATTGTTTTTTTTGTTGTTTTTGCTGCATTTTTGATGAAAACAAATGAAACTTTCTAAATAAGAGTCTATAAAACAGTTTATATGTGCTTAAGTGTTTGTAAACTTTAGACTTCAACCATAAATAATGTATTTGAATAATTTTCTTGTTCTCCGTCTCTTAAGGGGATCAATATTACATGTAGTTTATAAATATAAAGTAAGTAAACACACACACACACACACACACACAACCAACAACAAAAAATTCTAAAACTTACAGTCACAATGAAACTGAAATATTGACAGATCTTTTCTTCCATATCGTGATCCTGCATACACAACCAGAGTGTTCACTGAATGTTTCACGGATATATATATATATATATATATATATATATATATATATATATATATATATATATATATATATTACATTTGTTGATTTTAATTTCACAGATATGATTAGTTGATTAACGTTTAAAAGGTCAAAACATAAATAAATAAATAAACTGATGAATTGTTCACAGTATGATCTGTGAATAATATCTATAACTTATGCCAACTTCATTGAATACACTCAATTATTATTCCAGTTTGATCTCCATTCTTTTAAACTGTGTGTTATCCATTCAGTGGTTGTAGGCACAGAAGTCATCCTCACACAGGTGTCTCATGGGATACTCCTTGTCCAGTGAGTGTCAAGGTGTGAATACTTCAGCAGTCAGAGAGAGGGACAGTGTGGCCTATTTGCTGCATACTCTCCAACTGAACACAGAGAGTGTACAGGAAAGGTCCTCTGACATTATTGAGTATATCCTTGCCTCTACCTCCTCCTAAAAATGATGATTGATTGCACCATTACGGCCCTGCATTACCTCTACAACTAATCTCTCTCTTCGTTCATGTTCTGTGCTGCACTACAGCTCAGTGAGGAGCTGTAAGGTCCAGAGAAGATGGGGGACATTTCAGGAGGCCTGTCTATCTCTGGACTATGCATGGTATCCTTAAAAACAAAAACAAAATGTATTTTTTATTAATATTTTTATTTTATTTGTTTATTTATTTATTTTCGCTATAGGATCAATACAAAATTATATATTAAAAGGGAAAAATAGACACTTAAAAAAGTCTATATAGTTTTAATACATTTATAAATTTTTTTAGTTATTTAGTGTGTCAAGTAAAGGTTTTCTTTCTTTCTTTCTTTCTTTCTAGTACAACAAGCATCAAAGTTAAACTAAATGGAAATTAGAAATTTTGCCTTGACTAGATAAATAGGATACGTTTAAGTTTTATGTGTGAGCTGAATGGCCAAAGCATCACATTTAGTGTCCAGAAAAATGTCTTCCCTAAATAATTGGTTTTCTATATTCTTTTGTTTTATAATGTAAAACAAAAGAAAATAGTGTTAGAATTCCCTTCCTTTACACTTACTGTTTAACATACTTTGCATACCAAGATCTAAGCTCTTCCTTTGAGGGTGCTGATTCTTCCTGTTCCCCTCCCTAGTCTGCTGCAGGTCCCCAGGGCCAAGCGGAAAAGTGCAGGTAGAGATGGATGGTGCTCCTGCTTGGCCTGGTAAAGATGGGAGGTGTGGCCCCCACAGTGGGGACACATGCACTGAGCTGCTCACTAGGGAACACAGCCGAGCCCCTACACCTGCACGAGCATCCATCTCTGTAACCCAAAGAGATTAATGGAGAGGAAGCCCTCCGAAAACACATAGCAACCGCAATTCGCAGGGCACGAGCAAAAGGCACTTTACAGTGTGAATCACTTTTTAAAGATAAACTCACTCAGGTGTCCTCTGTCAAAATGCATAACATTCACCAGTAGTTTAAGGATTAAAAGGGACGTAACCCTAACCTTTTTTAAAATGTATTATTATTATTTTAAACTCATTAACCTTTAATGTTTGATATTATACCCAAACAACACTTTACAGTATTTCCAAATATATAAACCATCTAGAAAAGTCTGCTTCACTTCACCTTCTGTACAAGATTTGTGTTAGAAAACCCAGTTTTGGACCTTTATTTTTATCAAAATGATGTGATCTTTGGATTGCCCTTTGTCTTGGAGGAACAATTAATTCTCATTTGCATTAGCGCATCTAAATGTCAAGCTCAGATATTTTGTTAGACATTAGTGAAGCTGGCAGCCAAAGGAGCAGGATAATTGCACACAGCCTTCTGCAGGGATTTACATAATTAAAGAATCCTTGGGAATTTTATTCCTGGCCTGCATCTCACTCTCTCCATGTCTCTCTCGTTTTCTCTCCCACTCTCCCTCTTGGTCTCTTACTCTCTGATCTCCCGCCTCCAGCACCTACACTAGTACAAAAGGAGCATTCGTTTACATTAAGCTTCATGCTCCGTGCTGTTCATTTGCATGAAATTAAAGGTTTTCATGATCTTGAACAGCAGGGTAACATTTAGGATGCTGTTTTAAAGCTTTCACCTTGGAATAATAAAATGCCTCTCTCTCTCCCCTCTCCCTTCCTCTTCATCTCGGGCTGAAGGGAGCTGCTTGTTTCCTCCTTGTGGTAACCTTTCACACTCAATAGTCATTTGAAATATTACACTTTGAATTAGGAGTGAGAAAACTTTCATTTACATGAGCAGGACCCTATGTGAACTAGTCTTTATCTTGTGTCACCATCAATATTGTGTGTCAGTATTAGTTGTGAATATCAATTCACAAACCTACATTCACCATTATAGTTTATTTGTAAAGGACTTTTCAAAAGAAATCCAGCCCTGCATTTGAATATGCATATTTCTCTACTATATTCAATGGTATACAAAGAAAAGAAAAGAAAAAACAGAATAGGAGGTTTGGAAATGCCTCATACATTATGCAAACAATACATTAATGATCTACTGGGAATTCTGATATACTGAAGTGTTTAGGTCTTAGGCTGAAATAGGTTAACATCGGTTAAAATCCTTTGTCTTCCATGGTTTTAAAATTGATTAAGGCCTTATAGGTCAAACAACATACAACTCAAAAGTCAATGCAATACTTGTATACCTAAAGAATGCACTTGATCATCTGCCAAGGTTGGGCAAAGTTCTGATCTGAAAGTTCAAAATTTAGAAAGAATTTAAATTTAGAAGTAAGTTAAACTGGACTAAGTTTATGTGTATGGAAAACAGAAAACTTTTTATGCATTTTGGCCATCCATTTACATGACAATGGTTTTTTGGGAAAACGCAAACGTTTGAAAACGGGTTTTAAAGTACATTTTAAAGTAAAGTGCTCGCTTTTGAAAATGATACTGTTAACATCAATATGTAAAACGTATAATACAGTATTTGCATAATACAGCATTTTAGTTGTTTTTGTGGATTCATGTGAACGGAGATTATTTTGACAATATGCAAACTTTTTTTGTTTTTTTGTACGTGCTGTCTGTGAAAAAAAACAAAAACAAATAGATCTTGGCAATTGGCAAGTTGTATGAATTTCTGTGAATTTCAATATATATGTATTTTTCATTTAGCTTTATAACATTTAACTTTAAATGGCAAATGCTATGTCATTTCTACCTTCAAACTTATTTAATTTTAAAATTAGGAATTGAGGAATTTTTTAAAGACATTCTCAATTCAGTTTTGGACATAATCCCTCTTGTTAATTAATCCTGCATAGACCTACCCAGCAAATATTGTATTTTCAACCAAAACATCTACTGCCAGTCCAAACACTCATCAAAGCTGAAGCACTGAATAAATTTGTCTGAAATAGTCTACAATTCAGTGAATAAGCCCAGCTGAATATTTATACTGCAAAGACCTTGTGTGTAAATAACAGGGCTGAGGTGTCAAAAAAGCAGGCACACAATTTGAATAGATAATGTTATGATATTATGATCTCAGCGACTAAATAAAATATAAAAAAATAAGAGGGAGAGATGTGTTCTGGTGTGAAGACATTGCCTGCTTAACTAATGCTCTCCAGTGCAGTGCTTTAATTAACTCCCTATAGGTTAAAGTCTAGCTGATTAAAATAAGCACTTGTGGAGGCTTTTCTAACACAAAGCCATCTTCCATGAACTGTCCACCCCCCCCACCAAACACACACACACACACACACACACACCGACCCTTTTTTTTTTCAGGACCAAGGGTTAAAAAATACCGCTGTTGGATAGACATTGAAGAATCATGGTGAGATTTTCACGGAGGGGTGAGACGGTGCGGTTTCTTTGAATATAATCACATTTAAAGGTATTTCGGATACCTTGCTTCTTATTGGACACCCAGGGAAATAACCAGTGCAGTGGTATTGGTCATTGTGCAAAAACCACTGGACTTAAATGACAACACTGGTGCTTGTGCAGTTGCCCAGCTATTGTTGGTGTGAAAAAGATGACACATTTTTTAAGCTTTGGTGAGCAGAGGGACTACTTATATTGAAGCTTTCCAACACACACACTTTACATATCGCATCTCCTCGCTTCCTTAAGGCATCACAGTGCATTTTTTGCATGTGCATGAGCTTTGCCTGTGAAATAAATTGTGACAGTAACTCAATATGAAGTGAAATAGCTGAGAAAGTGAGTTCACTTGCGCTGAAAGTGCTGTTTAATTCCATCTCGTGCCGCCCCTGACATTTCTGCTGCCACTAAATATTAAACATGTATACCACTTTCATTTACATCTGGTAATGAGTATGAGGCCAGCCCATAACCGGTCAAGCCTGTGCTATCACACTGGCTCCCATCAAGTCACGTGCCACAGAGATAGAAGGAGAGTGAGAGAGAGTAACATGTACATTTTCTCCATGACCTCTGGGTTGACATTTTGCCTGTTTTTGCACACATGTCTACCCTAAAGCTTAAAGATACACACCACTCTGTGTCCAAAACCCCTTCCTCTGGTGTTTTGGATCAGCAGTATGCATGCCAGGAGAGGTAGAGTTAAACGCATTTCCTCCAAATGCCAGCCCATCTTGATAATGCTATATATATTCATATTCTGGCAGCCATGAAAGAGCAGAAGCCAAAATACGCTTAGTAATTCCCTGTGTTTACGTCAGTTCTGGGACTATCAATCTGCAGATATAATTTCATATATTAGCAGTTATGTGGAGAAGCATTTTAGGTCATGGCTGAAACGGTTTGGCATTAACGCTGGTTGTTATTAAAGTGATATATGATTATTGATTATTATGATATATATATATATATATATATATATATATATATATATATATATATATATATATATATATATATATATATATATATATATATATATTAGATTATTGTAAGGAATTCTGCCATATTATGCAGAATGGTTTGCTAAATGCTGCTTTAAAGCACTCAAGTGCCTTTTTGGTTAATGTATTTACAGAACATGAGTAAATTTCACAGCATGACTTAAAAAATAATAAAGAGCAGCTCAAATGAACTCCTATTTTTCAAAATCAAACGTACAAAAATGTCGTCTTTGTCTGCTGTAAGCTAAAACAATATCATTTGTTTACTTTTACTATGATTCATGTGAAACACACAAAAAAGGCTCATGTCTACAAGAAAGACGAAAGAAAAGGAAAAGATTTTTAAAAAAGCCTTAAAATCATGCCATATTCTCTTCTCTTTGACAAAATCTCCAGACAGCACTGGAATATAATGACTTTCAAAAGGAATCATCTGTCTCTGGGCTATGTGAAGAAACTTTACAAATTAATTTCACTTGTGAGGCACTCGGCAGGATGTTTCTTTTCTTTTTCTTTTTTTTTATATTAGAATGTAGCATTGTGCGTATCATTCTCCCTCACTGACGCTGGATGTCGAGAGATTTTGAAGACCTTTCAAAAGAATTGTATCGCTTTAATAAAATGAATCAGATGTGTCAGGTTATCAAACTATGATCAAATGCAGAGCACATCAAAGCATTGGGATACAAAAAAAAAAAAAAAAAAAAAATAGAGATAGGGGATATTGAAAAGTGTCTGTGGTGAGGTTCGAGTGGGGGGTATTTCCTGTAGTTTCCTGCATCATCCACATTGTTTTCTACATAACACACATTTGCAGTAGCAACATCAAATCCCGTCCACTTCCCAAGAGTCCGGTGTGATGATTCGTCCTGAAGTTGGCTGATGTTAGCTTGTCATGTCTGCGTCAAGTGTGCTTATTGCCTTGAGTCGAAACAACAGGATGTCCCTCAGGTACTTAGTCACATGTTTGCTTTTCGCTGCCACAGATTCTCTGTCACATGCAGTTGCCTGTCAAAAGGTATGGACTATGAAGTAGCCTTGCAACAAAACCATCACAACACTGTCATCAGAATGCTTAGCTACAGACCATTTTCTTTGTGATTCTTGAGTTTTATTCTCTAGTTACTGCCTATCAGGCCCATTACAATCTAATACTGTGAAACACAACAAAGCCGCCTCACCAAAATCCCTAAAACACGATATTAGCAGGCAAGGCTAAGTGTTAGCAAGAAAATGCTAACACTTATTGAGAATAAAAAAAATAATTTACTTTCAAATATCACCCTACTCTGTTCCATTATCTGGTTTGCCATCCCAATCATTTCTGTAGCTTTACTGTGCTGATTTTAAACGAAATGTTCTCGATTTATTTATTTTCCTCTGTGCAGAGCTTGACTTCCATCTCAGGCATTTTGTTAACTCATTTCTCTTCCATATTTTTCTTGTCTGAAGCCTGTAAATAGTCCTTTATTATTTTAATACGCACTTGGTTTTAATACATTATTGATCTTTAGGTTGAACTAAAGGGCACTCCATTAGGACCGAGATTCTGAGGCTTTCTGCCGCATGGCATTCATGTACTTGTGAAAAATTATACCAATTATGAAATCAACCAGCATCTGCCTGAAAAATCAATCAATTGTCACATTGAAAAGCGTTTTGTTCCATTGCTACCAATAGCTTTTTGGTTAAACAGAGTGTGTGAGGTGTTTAACGACCTACAAATGCTCGTTTTTCTTGAGCTTTCTTCTTCTTGTGGCTTCTTTTTTTCCCTCTCTCTTGTGGTGGTGGGATGGTTAATTTTATTCTGAATTGTGCACAACAGGATTTGCATTTTTCTTAAACAAAACATATGGAAGCATGGTGCATTGTGTCCTATTGATCTCCTTTGTGTTTTTGGCTATTTTCTTCCTTCATGTCTCATATCTATGAAGGCAATTAAGGGAACGCAGGAGAGGTGTGTTTGTCACTCCTGGGGAGCCTGTCTCACCACGACACATGGACAATTAGCCTGAACGTCTCTTCGGTTGCAAATGAAACATGCCGTGATTTCTCTGAAAACAAGAGATTGTTGTGCCTCCTTCCTGTGGAAGATCTGAAAATATGTACAATACCGTAAAAAAAAAATCTTCTCGTGCTCACCAAGACTACATTTATTTAATAAAAAACACTGTAAATATTATGAAATATGGTTACAATTTTAAAGTGATTGTTTTAATACTGATATGTTTTAATTAAAATGTAATTTGTTCCTGTCATGGAAAATCAGAATTTTAAGCAGCCATTACTCCAGTCTTCAGTGTCACATGATCCTTCAGAAAGCATATGCTGATTTACACATTTAGCTGGTTTATGAGATGGTTATACATATATGTTATAAGGTGAGACTTATAACATACCAAACTATCCAACATCCTCTGTAGCAACAATAATGCATGTTGTTTTAATACGAAAAAGCTTCCTGTCTTTGTCAAGAGGTTAAAAGAGAGAGAGAAAGAGAAAAAGATCAGCAACTCCATTTTACAACAACCACAATTATTTAAATGCACACCATGTGCCAGACTAAAACATACTTCACAGGAGGACTTGAGTGTAGTATAATCCCTTAAAAAATAAGCATGGCTTTACTATAAAACCAAGAAACCAAAAACCCACCAACTGAAATGGTCCAACAGAACCATATTTCTTATACTGTATGGGTGATGCATATATTAAATAATTTGTGGATGTGTCTCAAGCAGAAATCATGCTTCTGCAATGCTCCTGTTTCAAAAGTAGCTTTTTATTTCCTCAGTGGTTAATTGCTTGTAAAGTCTAAACCAAAAAATTAACTAAAAGTTACAAATAATTCATCTCATCGCCACCATCAACAGCTACTGAAAGCATTCCTCTGACTCCCTCATGCACCCTTTTGCTTGATTTCACCTTCAGAAAGCGTAACTGGGTGAGACTCAACACAGCAAGCCTACCGTGTGATTATTCAGAAACAGTATTATCTGCATCCTCACAGAAAGAGTGGATTTACTTATTTACATTTCACAAAGCCTCAGGTAACAGGAAGAGCAGAGAGAAAGGGCAGGTTCCACGCTTCTGTGGAATAGTAATGTAGCCATAATGCTCATGAGGTCAAGTGTAAACCGTGGCTTCGACAATGGCAGACTGTCTGTATCTCCAGCCCAACAACACTCAATCATGCAGCCCTCTCATGCAGAGAGATTTTATCTCAAAGCCTGGGAGCTCTGCTTATGTTTACAAATGAAGTTTTTTTAAGAGAGTGACACTCAAGAATTGGATGACAAAGATACAATCAAACAACGATAGAAGCTTAAACCTGATCAAAGATGTGACCTCCCCATCATGTTTCCTTTTTGTCTTTGCATCATTTCCTGTCCCTCTTCACTATCTTTCACTGCATTCTGATTTGCAGTGTTCTGACACAATGTTTGCTGATCTATATAGGTGAGGTACAGTATGTCTGCACAAAATTCTTTTGATAATTACTATTATATTATTTAAGCAAATAACTATTTCCATGCTGTGGCTGATATTGAACATATTTATTATTTGTATCTAAATAAATTAAAACTAAAAAACAAAAATCAATCATGTTAAATTAATTCAAAAGTAAATTTGGATTTTAAAACCTATAAACAACATAGCTCTATTTAATTCAGAGATTGATTTAACATTGTAAAAAGGCTGCATTTAACACTGTCATTAAATTATTAGTGTTTTAAAGATTCACAGTTTCAAAAACACAAATAGATTTTATTTATCAGTTAACTTCTATTAATTAAATCAAATCAATATTTGGTGTGACCTTTGCATTTAAAACATCTTTGATCCTTGGTACACGTGTGCATTGTTCTCTTACGAGAGCTCTCTCGTACTGCGTCTTAGCTAAGACGCTACGGGAAAAGTCTCTTTTCACGAAATACTGAAGCAAAAAATTATCCTTAATTTTGTATTTTTGTAAAGCGCATTTGCAGCAGTACACAGCCATAGGCGAGACGGCTCGTTCGCTCATTGGCTTGTTCTGCGGCAACTGCACAGCCTATCGAGCGCGGGCTGATGCAACATCAGACCAATAAGGGCGCTTCGCGCCCTTCTTGCCACTTCCCGCCGAAACGGGTGTGGCCCAACCTATAAAAGGAGCTCGAAAAGGCTGACTCACCTGATTTTTCATCTCTTCGGCGAAGCTCACGCATCGCTGGATCACGGAGGAAGCAAGCGCCGTCTGAGAAAGCACATCAGCAGGACGAGCCATTCTGAAGCTGCTGGCATCGCCGCCTTCCATTGCCGTTCCTGCTGCGCTATCCGGCGCCTATATCCTTTCAATCCTGTTATATACAAGCTGTTCTTTATGTGTGTGTGTGTGTTCGCCCTGCGACACACACTCGTAAAAGAGCTCGCGTCTTTTTTAAGATGCCTTCCTGCGGCTCGTCAGAGCCCCACTCAGCGAGGGAGACCGGTACGTCATCTGTGTCTCCTGCCTGGGTGAAGATCATGCAGCGCTCGCTCGCTGACGGCGGATGCCCCCACTGCGAGCTGTTGCCATGGTGACTCTGAGGACTCGCCTGGCCTTTTTCTCTGAGCCTGCATTCTCCGCTGCGCTGAGGCGCCGTAAAAGCATCGCTTCCAGCGGATTCCGGAACCGTCTTCAGCTCAACCGAGCTCGCCGGTTCGCCCTGCTTCACCGGCCCCCCCCTGCATCGCTTCCCGGTGGGCAGCGCCCGCTGTTTGCCGGCGCGTCGTCCGAGGAAGTCGATCTCAGGGCCGCGTCGGGGGAAGAGGACACGCGCTCTCTGCTGGCTTCGGGCAGTGATGGCTGGGCGAGCTCCGAGGATCTCGCGCCTTCTGCTCAGAAGCCCAGCAGACGAGCTGACATCGAGAAGGAGCCGGGGCGAATGCTCGTGTTGGCCGCGATGTGTCTCGGCCGCGAGTGGTTTGCACCAGCGCCCCCCCCTCTCGTTCCCGGCTGGATGGTATTTCCCTTTCGGATGAGCGTACTTCTCAAAGCCCGCCTCATTTCTTCCTGAGCTTCACGAAGAGGTGGCGAAGGCTTGGAACGCTCCATATTCAGCACGAACTCGTTCGTCTGTCTCACTAGCATTCTCCACACTGATGATGCTAAAAACAGGAACTACCACTCACTTCCGCCGGTGGAACAGGCGATAGCGATGCACCTTTGTCCGCCCTCTGCTGGACGGCGGCAAAAGCGGTGTTGCCATCTAAAGCCTCCTGTGTGACGCTGCGTCGGCACTACTAACGATGGCTGCTTCATCGAAGCGCAGGTGTACGAGTTCCGCTGTGGCCGAGCTCTCACCCAAGCGCGCCGCTGTTTCAGTTCCAGGAATTGTGACTGTCTCAGCGTTTTCTGCAATGCGCAAGCCTGCACAGTTGCCCGCTTGCCTGCACACAAAAGCCGTTATCACAACAGCTTCAGCAACGCAGCTCGAGACCCCCGTTCTCGCTCTACTGGCCGTCGCCCCGCGCCGCGGGGACCGCGGCAGAGGATTACGGTGAGGCCGGGAGCCCCGAAGCCATCCTGGGAAAGCCATCTACGCATGCTGCATGACGCTGCGTCGGCACTACACACGATGGCTGCTTCATCGAAGCGCCGGTGTACGAGTTCCGCTGCGGCCGGGCTGTCACCGAAGCGCGCCGCTGTTTCAGTTTCCAGAGATTGTGACTGTTTCAGCGTTGTTTGCAATGCGCAAGCCTGTACGGTTGCCCGCTTGCCTGCACACGAAAACCGTTATCACGGCTACCCAGATATTTCCCGAAAAAGGTGTAATTTCTGGTGTCCCGGCCACGGCCGATGGTGCTATAAATGTAGTGACGATGCCCACTGCTCAGTGCCCATCTCCGCATATAAGCACAGCCCTTCACACAGGGCTCGCGCCTATAAAAGCGACTCAAGTCGATCACGCGCACTACATAGTAGACGTGCCCACTCCTCAGTGCCCACAATCACTATGTCACACGCGTCATGTGGTTTCTGTAAAAACGAAACCCGTGCACGTTCGTCCGGCCACGGCCGATGGTGCTATAAATGTAGTGACGATGCCCACTCCTCAGTGCCCATCTCCACATGTAAGCATAGCCCTGCACACAGGGCCTGCGCCCATAATGTCGACTCAAGTCGGTCGCGCACACTGCATAGTAAACGTGCCCACCCCTCAGTGCCCACAATTACTATGTCACACACGTCATGTGGTTTCTGTAAAAACGAAACCCGTGCATGCTCGTCCGGCCACGGCCGATGGTGCTATAAATGCAGTGACGATGCCCACTACCCAGTGCCCATCTCCACATGTAAGCACAGCCCTGCACACAGGGCTAGCGCACATAAGATCGACACAGATCGGTCGAGCGCGCCGCATAGTAAACGTGCCCACTTCCCAGTGCCCACATACACTATGTCACATACGGCGCGGGGCTTCTGTAAAAATGAGACCCGTGCACGCACATTCTGCACAGGCAGACAGCGAGTTGAAAGTGGTAAAAGTGCACACATGCAGCCCACGGTTACTCGCAGATATATCGAGTCCCACGGGACCCGCTCAGCCTCCCTCCAGTCGGTTAAGCGCCGGAACGGGGTCGAGGAATAGTGATCTGCCCGCTGTGATCAGCGCGCTCCCCGCCTCAGATGCGCAGCACACTCGAGCGCCGCCGTTGCCCAGTCAACAGAGCGCGTTTCGCATCCAGCCCTTAGCCATTCATGCAGATGCATGGTCAGTGCTTCCAGGGGTTTCGGATTGGGTGCTAGGCATTATAAAGAGAGGCTACTCGCTACAGTTTTCTCGACGCCCACCGTGCTTTTCAGCGCGCGTCGAAACTACGGTCAAAACAGAAGTAGCACACATACTTCGGGCCGAAATATCAAAACTGTTGAGCAAAGGGGCTGTAGAGCCTGTGTCTCAAAGCGAGGGGGGGCTGTACAGCAGATACTTTCTGGTGCCCAAGAGAGACGGGGGTCTCCGGCCCATACTGGATCTAAGACAGCTGAACGGGCATTGATGAAACACAGTTTCAAAATGTTCACGACCAGGAAGCTCCTCGCGCAGATTCGCAGAGGGGACTGGTTCATGTCAATAGATCTGAAGGACGCGTATTTTCAAATACAGATAGCGTCAAACCACAGGCGATATTTGAGATTCGCCTTCGAGGGCCAGGCATACCAGTTTGCAGTCCTGCCATTCGGCTTGTCCGTAGCTCCTCGTACGCTTACGAGGTGCATGGATGCAGCGCTCGCTCCTCTTAGACTCAGAGGCACACGAGTGCTGAATTATTTGGACGACTGGCTGGTTCTGGCCCGGTCATGAGCGGAGCTCATGGACCACAGAGCCGTTTTACTCGATCACCTCGAGAAGCTCGGCCTCAGTGTCAATTGGGTGAAGAGTTCGCTGAACCCCAGTCAGACGATCCTGTTTCTGGGTATAGTTCTGAACTCGTGTTCCATGACGGCGCGGCTGTCACCACAGCGCGCGATGGGCATTCAGCGTGCAGCGAGTTCTTTCCGCTGTGGCGCGACTGTGTCGCTCAAACACTGTCAAAAGATGCTGGGTTTCATGGCCTCAGCATCTCCGGTTCTGCGGCTGGGCCTGCTCCGCATGCGCCCCCTGCAGTTCTGGCTGAAGGCTCGGGTGCCGCGCAGAGCGTGGGCGTCTGGCCGGCTGCATTTCAAGGTCGATCAGAGCTGTGTTGCGGCTCTAGCACCTTGGACAGCGAACGGCTGGTACCGATCAGGTGTAAGCCTGGGGACTTCCCCGAGTGTGAAAATGGTGTCGACGGACGCCTCCACTTCGGGATGGGGAGCGCTGCTCGAAGGCAGACCGTCCTTTGGCCTATGGTCAGAACGGGAAAAGCTCCATCATATCAACTGCCTGGAAATGCTGGCAGTGGAGAATGCGCTGACGCGCTTTTGTCCCCATATCAAGGATCACCACGTCGTAGTCCGTTCGGACAACATGTCCGTGGTGTCCTACATAAATCGCCAGGGCGGTCTCGGGTCCCGAAACCTGTACAGGCTGACGGAACGCCTCCTGATTTGGGCTCAACGCAACGTGCGCTCGCTGAGAGCGGTGCATGTGCCTGGACTGCAGAATCTGGGTCCAGACAGGCTGTCCAGAGGCAATGTCCCTACGGGAGAATGGTCTCTACACCCGCAAACAGTTCGGCTGTTGTGGGAGAGATTTGGCATGGCGTAGGTGGACCTCTTTGCGTCCCACGGAAACGCTCACTGCCCCACATTCTTTTCCAAGAACGAAAGCGCGCTGTCACGGAAATGGCCGTGCTGCCCGCTTTATGCGTTCCCTCCCGTCTCCCTCCTTCCGCAGGTGATAGAACGGGTGAGAGAAACGAGATGTTCAATACTGCTTGTGGCACCTCTTTGGAAGAACCATCCATGGTTCCCAGATTTGATGCAATTAGCAGATGTCGCCCCATGGCCGGTACCGTTGAGGAGAGATCTCCTCTCGCAGGCCAGGGGCTCGATTTGGCACCCTCGACCGGAGTTGTGGTCCCTCCATGTATGGGCACTCAACGGTTACCTGCTGATCTCGCAGGGGGAGTGCTAAATACCATCACTCAGGCTAGAGCTCCGTCGACACGACGTCTGTATGCCTCGAAGTGGTCGGTGTTCTCCAGCTGGTGCACAGCTCGAGGTTATTCACCCCTTAGTTGTGAGGTGACGGAGGTCCTCTCCTTCCTACAGGAGCTGTTGGATAAGGGCAGAGCCCCATCCACGCTCAAAGTTTATGTGGCGGCCATCGCGGCGTTTTCTGAAACGGCGTCCGGTCAGTCAATAGGAAGGAACGATTTAGTCATCCGGTTCCTCAGAGGAGCTAGGAGGCTGAATCCTCCCAGACATCCGTCAGTCCCTATGTGGGACCTCGCGGCGGTTTTGGAGGCCTTGAAGGGTCCCCCTTTTGAGCCTATCCAATCGGTTAGCCTTCAGCATCTGTCGTTCAAGACAGTATTCTTGTTGGCTCTCGCTTCTGTGAAGCGTGTGGGTGATTTGCACGCGCTCTCGGTGAGCCAGTCGTGCTTGGAGTTTGGGCCCAATGACTCAAGGGTCATACTCAAACCTAGGCACGGTTATGTGCCGAAATCCCTCAACACACCGTTTCGGGCTCAGGTTATTGCCCTGTCTGCCCTGCCGGTGTCAGGGGAGGATGGAGACTCGAGTCTTCTTTGCCCTGTCAGGGTTTTAAGAGCTTATGTGTCTCGCTCTGCTGCCTCTCGGCAGACGGAGCAGCTATTTGTCTCGTTCGGTGGACGTTCCAAAGGAATGGCTGTTTCGAGACAGACTCTATCCAGATGGATAGTTGACGCCATAGCGTTAGCTTACGCTTCCAGGGGCCTTCAGTGCCCGTTGGGCGTCAGAGCACACTCCACAAGAGGCGTCGCCTCGTCGTGGGCGTGGTCTACTGGGATCTCCTTGCAGGATATATGTATGGCGGCGGGTTGGGCCTCGCCGTCTACATTTATCAGGTTCTATAACCTGGAGGTTCCCGCCTTGCAAGCAAGGCTGCTGTCGGTATAGAAGAATCAGGGCCCTGAGGGGAATTCTGAATTCATGAGCGCTAGGCGCTGCCGACTGTTATATGGGCAGTATTGCGTAAGACCCGCATTGCCACATTGGTCAGGCCTTGCCTCGGCTGTGTGATGTCATATTGCCGCATCTACGGATGCTGCTAGATATGGGACGGAGGGTTTTTCCCCCTTTTTTCTGTCCCGGACTCTCTGTGAGTCCCTCAGGTGACTGTGCACTGTAAATCCTGGGCGTTGCTTCAGGTTTATCGGTGTGTGATCCCTGCGCGCACGGCGTTTTACATCGGGTTCCCGTAGCGTCTTAGCTAAGACGCAGTACGAGAGAGCTCTCGTAAGAGAACGTACTCGGTTACTAAACGTAACCTCGGTTCTCTCTAGAAGAGCGAACGAGTACTGCGTTCTCTGCCGTGCGTACGATTCACTCTGGTTCGCTTCGGCGATGAAATAAATCAGGTGAGTCAGCCTTTTCGAGCTCCTTTTATAGGTTGGGCCACACCCGTTTCGGCGGGAAGTGGCAAGAAGGGCGCGAAGCGCCCTTATTGGTCTGATGTTGCATCAGCCCGCGCTCGATAGGCTGTGCAGTTGCCGCAGAACAAGCCAATGAGCGAACGAGCCGTCTCGCCTATGGCTGTGTACTGCTGCAAATGCGCTTTACAAAAATACAAAATTAAGGATAATTTTTTGCTTCAGTATTTCGTGAAAAGAGACTTTTCCCGTAGCGTCTTAGCTAAGACGCAGTACTCGTTCGCTCTTCTAGAGAGAACCGAGGTTACGTTTAGTAACCGAGTACGTTTTTCCAGTTAGCTTTGCAGTTTTTTACATCTTGAAGGCATTGCCAGAGTTCTTCTAGATTTGGTTGTCTTATTCTTTTTTTTTCTGAATCTTCATGCCATTTCAGTTGCACTGGAGGATGATGAGATCAGATCTCTGTGAGGAGCACTGGCTGTTGTCCAACTCCTTGTTCAAATAAAAATCTCACTGGATTATCACAATAAATGGCGAAATTAATTTTTGGTAATGTAAACTGTTATTTCATACTGAAATACTACAGCAAAAGAAATACTTTTTTTTTTAATACTAGTAGCCTTAGCCTTCTGCTTAGACTTTTTCTTACTTAAGATTGCTGAATATCCAGTGAAGTAAAGTTTGCAGGGCAACAAGCCAAAATACTGAAGAACAACAACAACAACAACCGACGACCACAACTCATCAAATGTCCAAATGAAACAGCAGTATGTATCTGGGAAATGGAAGGAGTGGCACAACATTGTGAGTGTGTAGTGTGAAAGCAGAATAAATGAAGTGAGAGAACGGTAATACAGTGTGTTCCACTGGAGACTGACAAGCTCGTCATCTACCCTGAAGCAGCTGAGCTGGCATTAAACAGACAAGATGGGTGCGGAGTGTAGCACTCACTCAGTTACAGGCAGCGGGAATAATGAAGGGACGGCTCGGCGGAGCAGAGCGGGGGGCGAGGATGAGGACGGCCCAGCCATCCAACTGGAGAATTTAATTTCGCGCAGGGAATCTCTCCTCAACCATGCGCTCACACGCAGATGGGCTACCTGTGCTGGGGACCTGCTGCACTCTTGAGGCATTATGGATCAGTGTTCACTGGTTTAGAATGAGTGGATGTGAGGGAAAGGATGGAGAAGAGTCTCTTGGGTGTCTATCAAGTATGTTTAGAAATATTAGGCCCGAGAAGTACTTTAACACATTCACACTGCCCAAAACAAATGCACGAAATATCGAATTGCAACAGTTGTTGGTTTTTGTTGCATCACAGTGAACATGACAGATCTGTTTTATAATACTCCAGTTAGTTAGTTAGTTTGAGTGCTGAACCTATCTATCTATCTATCTATCTATCTATCTATCTATCTATCTATCTATCTATCTATCTATCTATCTATCTATCTATCTATCTATCTATCTATCTATCTATCTATCTATCTATCTATCTATCTATCTATCTATCTATCTGTGGTAGAAAAAAAACAGAATTCTAAATTGTTTCTCACAATTCTTCAATCAGAACAGCAAAATGTAAACTCAGAATTGTGTGTTTTAAACTTGCGAGGGGAAAAAGAGAGAATTCTGAGTCTGTCAGAACAAAAACAGGCAAAAAAATTGTCATTGCTTTTTCAAATAAATATCTTCAAATTACATGTTTTACTGTTTAAAATATTTAATTCGGTATTTTGTTAATTACAGGAGAAAGAAAATATCATAAGAAATAGACTATATATAATTTAGTTATTTTTTGTTTCTATTTCTATACAAAAAAGCGGTCTACAGGTTTCAAGTTGGAGTTTTGAGAAGTTTTCTAAAATATTTATATTATGTTGGCATTTGAATCCAGTTTTCTTGTATATTCAAGGAAAAGTGTACACCATTATATGTATGCATGCACGTATGTATGCATGAATTTCATAATTTATATCTATCCTAAGGCACCAAGCGAGTCAAGAAAGCCAATGGTTACCATTTAAAAAGGCTAATGACGCTGCTGCTTGACTCTGACACATTCCAGTTGCTGAAAAATAATGCTAGAAGAATATCTTAAAACTTGACATTCTTCAAATGGGTATTGGTCAGAAGAATATTAGAATGTGATCTTGTTTTCCATCTTATTTTAAGTCACATTTGACTTCAAAAAGAGAGATATCCAATACATTAACACAACATAGGAGACTATATAGACTCACTAGAATAAGATCAAAACAAGAACTCCAGTCAAAAGCACACATCATTATGGGATGTTAATCACTGTTTCATCTTCGGCCCAGTTTCTCTCCATGAGTTTAAGATGATGGTAACTATCTCATCATAGACATTCCCTTATCTGATCAGAGTGCAATGAAGGGTTATTCATTCAATTAGGGATGAGCCATTGAGATAAGAAGCAGATGCTGGGTGTCAGGCCATCTGCAAGGGCTGCCCTCGCATGTTGGCCTCTCACATACATGAACAAGTTTTACACACACAATTAAAAGCAGGAACACACTCTTGGGCATTCAAACGTTTTTGGCTCTGGGAACAGCTGTGGCCCCCATAGATGTGCATGCACACACTCACTGTGGTTCTGGGTCTGCGGTTTAGTGGACCTGCCAAGGGTTCAGGTCCTTTAAGTGGAAGTAATTGGGGAGAACACGCTCCATTAAAAACAACTATTTAATACAATAATCATTCAATTAAAAAACCCTTGTAGCAGCTGACAGAGCTCATTTGTGTCAACCACATATTTTATTTGCAGAAAGTGGCACAGATTTATCATCATGTATAACTAAAAATAAATATCTTGAAAAACAAGTTTTCTTGCTCATTGTGCCACAAAAGCTGTAATGCTTGACAATAACATCACATTTGAAGAAAATCAGTTTATGTATTTTACAATCACCTCAAAGTGAAGTACATCACAATTTTCGGATTGCAGTCAATTGACGTAGACTTTAATTCATACTGTATATACTGTAAGTGTTCGTGTTTACACATCTGGAATTTTAGCATCTATTCTTTAATGCAGGGGTTTTCAGTCTGGACACTAAACTCATAAAAATAAAGGTTCATTTTAGAAGTCTGTGGTTGCATAAAGAAATTTTAACATCCATTTATTGCATAAAATATTCTTATAGTGGATTATTATTATTATTATAAAACCTCATTTTGGAACCTTTATTTTTAAAATGAGACGAGTAAAATAGTGTAAACATTTTACTAACACAGTTAACATGCATTCAATTTGATGTGGTTGTGTTTATAATATCACATTTACATTTGCCTTTTTTTTCTCCGTACACATCATTTTACACACAGCTTCTTTTACATATTTGGAAGTTGTAAGAATTTTTTTTAAAATGAGGTGATTTTCTTTTTACATGATATAAAGTCATTGACTAATGTCATGATATTCCATTCTGTACATTTTCTTAGTTGATTCTTGGAACTTTCACCTGTAACAAACCAGCCAACCCCGTCTCTGTCTGACACCCTGTGCAACAGCAGATGTGTCTGTGTGCCTGTGGACAGCCAGCTCACTGCAAAAATTTACAGGAAGCCACCCAGTCAACTTCCTCTGGCATTTAAAACTGATGGGCCCTCATAGATCAAACTGATTTAATATTATGACAGTATGTGTAACACACATAGCATTGTGCTTCTTATGAATTATTATTTGTAATACATCAAGCATGCATTTGAATGTCCAGTTATTTGTAGGTTGTTTTTTTTTTTTTTTTTAAATAAGCATTAGTCTCTTATGCTTATTAAGGGTGCATTTATTTATCCAAAATACAGTAAATGAGTTATATTGTGAAATATTATTAATGTATAATTAATTAATAAAATATGCTGATTTGGTGCATGAGAAAACATTTCTTAACATTATGTGTTTATATCTATAAGAATAACATAACATGAAAGTACAAATTTCTTAATTCTTAATTTAATATTTAATATGAATTTGGAAAAGACTAATCTGTTTCACAGGGCTTGTATTTTGGGAAAACTGAGCTTTACACAGAGATTACCCACTTCAGCTTTAATGTGAGTTATTTTCATATACATTTTGAATAATATTGTTACAAATATCTAAACTATCCATTAGGGCTTATAGACTGAACAAGATTAGTCTGGATGATAGCAGAATGTTTCTATGGCAAAGTTCAATACTTCAAAGGGCAAAGAAGAGCAGACAATTTGCAGAAACCACATGGCATTTGCCAAGGTTAACAATGACAGCATATTAATCACCATCTAGGTAAATGAAAAAGTATTATCCACATTAAAGAGTTTCACATTTACTGTACTCTTAAGTGGCTCATTGTAAAATCTTATCGTGAGGATGATTTTAATCAGATATTAAATATCGCCGGTGTCTTACAAAGATCACTCATCTCTCTGGTGGCGCTTTAGAGAAGGCCCGGTTAATTAAGGAAGTGCGGTCTCATCGGACTCCACCGCGCTTCAACAACAGATGTCTTTTTATGGCTGCATCCCAGTGAAAGGTATAGCACAGAGCTCATGGGCAACATTTACACTCTGAATCAAAGCTTGGAGCTGTGAGAACATATCTGTAAATAACACAAAACTTAATTTATACATGCAACAAAACTTTCTGATTAAAAAAGGAGGTCTCAGTGAAAATATAAATGTAACATTTAAATACACAACATAACCCTCTTGTTCTGTTTATTTCAACTGTAAAAAAAAAAAAAAAATCATGTCGGGGTCCCAGACAGATCTATGAAGTACATATAAAAATACTTTATTCATATATTTATTACCTTTTTCAAGTTATCAAATTTATCAAAGAAATTTGATTATATAATTGTTGTCATAAGAAAGTTATATCAATACTTCAATTTTAAGTGTATTTTTCAATATCGTATGGGAGTCTCTGAAAGCCCATAAAGACTATGAGGGTTAAGTTTACAGTCATGCTATTTGATGTACAAATTAATCCTCTGTCCCCGGTGAGACGTTCTGTTTAAGACAGTTTACTACACTTCATTCTCTAAACGCAGACCAGATTGCATTGTGTTCTGCCTTCCTCAGCAAAGACGCTCATTACCTCCCCTCTTTTGTTTTATTATGTTCAGCAAATTAATAAATGGGGAGGGTGCTGAAAAAAAAACAGATATGAAAATGTATACTTTGCATTATTAGAAAGGCACAGCCTCCAAAGGTTACATAGGGCTATTGTGACACTACAGTGTTTGAAATGTAATTAAAGGGAGGATGGAAGAGGGGCAAAGATAAAACCTCTGTGGCTGGTACCACATCCCTCTTGTCTTCTTTTTCTTTTTTTTTTCTTTGTGCATTCCCTCCCAAAACGTATTCTCTGTGAACTCATTTTGCATGACATATTGCATTTCTGCGTCAGCTATCATGAGGCTACCTGTGAATTAAACAGGTCCTTGATATACAGGCAAATGTGCGGATTACATTTCAGACGTGCAGATACTTTATACTCCCGCCGTGATTTATTAATTCCAGCAAAACAAAAATCACAACATTGCTTACAATTGCATTTGTCTGAGACCAGCATAAGCAAATGGAGGATGGAAGAATTATAAGGATGCTTTGGAAAATGGGAAGGCTGGGAAGATGGATACATGGACAGCTTCCGAGTCGGTAGTGAATCTTCTTACAGGTGGATGAAGTCAGTCATGTGTCCTTGAATACGCTACATCTTGATATAAATGTATCATAGCTCATAAATTTATGAGTTAATAAAAGGACTTTTGTTTATCTCCTTTCTTTACATGATGATAAAATTAGCTGTAACATATTTATTCACTTAGAAGCTGGACCACGCTGAGAAGATAATTATACGTATATTATATGTTATTGATTATGTTATTTTGAAATTAAACAAATGCATTATGTTTGTCTTATAGACATTTTTTATATTTATAATAATAAAAGTTTCATCAATCATTGTCATTACTTCATCAAACACCAAGGATGTTAACTAAACTTAACAATAAAGATTTAAAAATAGTTTTCAATATCAAAGAATAGCAGTGTCCACACCACAGCTATACCGATAAAGGCACAGAGAAACAATATTGTTGAACGATAAAAACACTGACAGCCAATCAGAATCAATCCTGTTATCACAAGCTCAAGAACTTAAAGCGGCAGAGGAGCTTGCGCTTAGAACAGACATACAATATCATTCAGCTGGTGTGGACGCTAATATAGTTATCTTTTAGTTATTGACGTTGGTGTGAATGGTCCATAAGATAAGGCTTCAGTAAAACTGTTATGAGACTATGAAGATTGTACGCTTGTTTGTACAAATAACCAAATGATGATAAGAAAAGTGATACCAATCATAATAATACATTTGCCACCTCTACATGATTTAAAAAAAAAAAAATTCTAAATGGATTTCTCTTTCAGCCTCATTAAGATTAATCACACACAAAAAGATTTTCAACATCACCCTCACGCTCCATGATTTCAGTGTAACACAGGAGTCAAGACGCTTAACATGGTGACTAAAATAAGATTTCCCTCATGCCAGCATGCCCATCCCTCCATTATAATAAAGTGAAGCCCCCTACGTTCACTTGATAAAACTTCCCTTCGCCTTAATGACTCTACCTGGTACAAAAGCCAGTGATAATGGACACCAACCGGGCCAAAAGTTGAGCAAAAAGAGGAATGATTAAGGAACCTTATTAAAAAGCATCCTCGTGGAGTAGGGGACACGTGATAGAGAACACATTAAGGGACCTGATCCTTTTCAAAGCGACACCGCGCTTTCCCCCAAACATCGTTGGAGGAAGACGAAGAGGAAGAAAAAACCTGATTAGGCTGACAAGCACTGAGTGATACTGCAAACCTGTTAATAACATGAAAATTAGAAGGGGCTCATGCAAAGAAAAGAGATTAATTTAGCTGGATTCCATCTTCGTGGCAAATTGCGAAGTTGTGAATATGTTCGCAGATAATGAGCCTTCCTACTTGTCAGCTCACTTGTCATTTTCTGTAATTAATGTTAAGGAAGACTCCTTCCTGATGGTTGGTATTACTCATGTACCGAGGAAAATTTCTTCGGAGAAATAATTTACATTTATTATCATCAGTCTGTTTGTGTGGTTTATTTCACGGTGGAGTAATTTATTGCAGCACTGTTTCGAGCTCCTTTAGTCACTCGTCAGACTGAGATGTATTTTTTTTCTTCTCCCCTTCTAATGTTTGGGCTGGGGGAAATGAGAGTGTTGTGCCATCACATGGGTGCCTGGGCAGCAATGGCATCTCACAGCTGCCTATTACCATTAAAAAAATAAAAATAAATCACAGTATGGCTTGAAAAGGCTGATGATTACAAAACTTTTAAGAACAGTTCTCCTCCTCTTTTTTTTCTTGGATGCCAAACCTATCCATTATTTTACTGTCCCTCTTTACATTTCACCTCTCAGATATACATGCACACAATTCCAGTGAGGATTATTATTATTATTATTATTATTATTACACGCCCCCCCCCCAACAACAAACAAACAAATGCTTTGAAGAGCTACAGCTCCCCAACTGATCATCAATATGCAGCTTATTTTTTTTTTTTTTTTTCTTTGCACTGCCAGCCAAGATTGACTGCTTGGTACAGAAATATGCACAGCAATAAATAAATAAATAAAATAAATATCCTATGTGTAAACAAGCCATTATTTTTTTTCAGGAACTGAAAGTAAACATGACCCGAACCAGCTCTTTAATTTCTTTAGAATATTATTATTATTATTATTATTATTATTATTATTATTATTATTATTATTATTAATTGTATGTATTAATTAATTTATTAATTTTTTCTGCCAAGCCAGCCTATTTTATAATTTCAAATGATAGGTTTCTGATTTGTGTTCATTCCAGAGGTAACAAGAATAGTGTTGAGTTGAACTAACCTTTTTCTCACTCCGAGGAAACAACATAATATATTATGACCTCACTAGATGTCATATCCACCTTACTAATGTAAGAGCGGGTCCGGCCATTTTAACATGAATGGAAATAAGTCTTCCAGTGTTTACTCCGGGGCTTCCAGTTATTTTAGCTACAAAAACAATCTGTTATGCTACTTGATTTTGCAAACTGTTTTTTATTTTTATTTTAATTTATTAGCATAAGTTAATCATAAACACACTGGGTTGTAGTGCAGATAGTTTTACTGCTTACTGCAATTTACCTACAGCAATTAATGACTCTAAAGTCTTGCACGTTCACAGAAGATACCTTCCATTTTCCACAATAATAGGGTGGATATAACTTCAGACAATAACAATAATATCAAAAATATCAAAATAATATTGAGTGACTTACTTTTATGTGAAAACAATTCCAAGCCACAACAGAATTAGCTGTTGTGTACTGCTGAGCAACATATGTAGAAACATTCCTGATTGAATCCTTGCTTAAGGAGACTCATTTGAGTTAAAGTTTCAGCTCACGAAGACAATCGCTTCATTCATTAATCAGTGTTTTGAATGAATCAGTTTAATGAATGAGTCAAGGATTCTCTCATAAAGAACAGTCTCTTGTTGCCACCTACTGGCGTAATACTATATCGTGCAGTATTTATTGTTTTATTTTATTTTTTTAATTAATATTATTTATTTATTTATTTATTTATTTACACTTATAGCCAGAATTTAGCATAGTTAACAATATAATCCGTCCACAGGCAACATTTTCATTAAAACAGTATGGACCCATTTGAAACATTCCCCCTTTAATCCTAGGGCTGATATTAAGAGGTCATTTGTACATGGAGAAAGGTTTCAATTCCCCTATGTTTTTTTACAGAGCAACATAAATGAAATGAGGTTCTCCAACTCTGCCACAACCATAACTCAATCAATATTCATCTGAGACATATATTCAAATCAGCTTCGGCCTGGGATCTCTGCTTTTCTTTAGCTATGTTGGGAAATGTATAAGCCTACTTCTTAAATGTATTATTCATTAGGGTGCGTAAATAATGCATGATTGGTTCCATAGTAAATTAACCCTTTATCTTACCTAAGATATCAGAGTCATTGTTTTGAAAGGCAATTACATCATTTAATTCATGCTGTAATTAATACTGTAATTAGCTCAGCTATACTCAGCAACCCAGTGCCACTGCTACAGTGTCTTAATTAAACAGATTGAACGGTTTATATATCTGTTTTTTTACACAACCGGTTCATCTCTGTTGTAGCGAGAGTGAGAAGATATGACATCCACAAACAAGAACTAAGAAGGATGTAATGTGAAGATTACTTTGAGGATTATACCCCCCTCCCCCAACACACACACACACACACACCCCATATTATTTTCCAAATGAGCACCAGCAAGTTCGAAAACAATTAGCTAATTCTTCAAAATGAGCTATTTTCAAATCAGGCTCTCCAATGTTTTTGTGATCCGAAACACATTGGCCCAGAGTGGCCATATCTCAGCTGCCCTAGGTAAATGTGGAGGGCCCATGTAGGGAAGTGCATTCTTGTGTTTTATTGTTCTGAGACTGCAGTGAGGCAAGTGGACAGCTAATCCAGTGCTGGAGAGTTTTTATCCCTGCTCTTATCTGACAGTGATAGAAAGTGTTTTCCCCAAAGTAGAAAAAATAGTCTGAGGTAGATGAAATAGCGAAGTGGTCAGTGAATACGGAGGAAAAAATCAGGCCCACCAGCACATTACACTGCTGAGCGGAGGGCAAAGGGTAGTTTAACAAACAGCAAAGACACGGTCACATTAGCAAAACTTATGCAATATTTTGCGAGCAGAAAAAGTCCATTGTCCACTATCAATAGTGTAGTGATGCTTGAATCACTGCTTACTTAGGGGCCACTTCCAAATGAGCTTTTTAGTGGCAAATTTGCATGTTGAGAGTTTAACGAACATGAATCTGATGTGGGGAAATCTGTGTGGGGAAATGTTTAGTGAAAATTCAGATTGAGATGACTCATCACCCACAAAATTTGCCACCTTAAGATGACTGTTTACACATTCTAAGCATTTATAGATATTTTGAGTTTCCTTGTCTCTGATGGTACTAAAGCGATGGATGGCTAATATAGTCTTCGGTTTTCGAAGACAAAAAATGCCCTGTTGTTCCTTAAGCAGGGCTTCCCTCTATCGTGTTGACACAATGTGTGGCCCTCCAGGAGTTGGTTAACTGTATTTGGTTTGCAGTGATTTTATCAATGTCGTTAGAACATTCATTGAAATAAGTGAGAAATCCATCAAATAGTGACAGCACACTTTAGACTACTGGCTCTTAGGTGATAATAATTTTTTATATGATTTTTATTTCACTTAATTTTATCTCCTCTAAGCTAAGGTCCCACGTCAGAGGTTTCAGTATGGGGGAGATATGTTGATATGTTAATGTGTTATAGATGAGCTCACCTGTTGTCAAAGAGCAGAACATGAGAAACACTGACAATGATTTTTCTTTCCTTTCTCAAGCACTTTGTGATGCATTTTGGAAACAGGAGATGAGCCCCTTGATCTAATGCACCACATGGGTTGAGAAAAGACTTACTTTTAGTCATTATTTTATTTGGGTAGCACACATATTCTTAATGCCTTTGGCAGAATTCAAATGAGCCATTCTAATCTAGATTAATCTAGATTAATTCCAAGATTACAGTGAGATTAATCTAGATTTAAAAAATGTATCTATGCCCACCACTAATATATATATATATATATATATATATATATATATATATATATATACTGTATAGAGCGCCAACCTCTCGCTCTCAACAATAGGAAAAGAATAGGCAAAAAAAACGTAACAGTCATACAATTCAAGGGCCATTATTGTAACCCCTCTACGTTTTGCACTTTGGACCAACGTAGTCAGGGTACATTTTTATATGATTTTTATAAAAAAACATGTTCACAGACTGGTGCAAAAAAATATTTTAGTCTAAATAGCTAATTTTGCCCTTCATCACAACTGTGAGGGGGGTGTTTTTTTTTTTTATAATTTAAATTATATTAAGCCTTAAAGTTATGCATAATTAAGGGCGTGGCTACTTGAGTGACAGGTGGTTTGCCGCTGCTGGCACTGCCGTCGCGCTTGGTGGGCGTGGCTTCAGCAACCAGCTCCCGACTTTTTGACTTAATATATATATATATATATATATATATATATATATATATATATATATATATATATATATATATATATATTTTTTTTTTGTCATTCATCAGCTGGAAAGTATAGTTCTGAAAGTTCCTCTGTGTCGTTATTGTATATATGTATAGACTTTGCAGTTTTTATAAATGTAGAATTATCATTAAAACTTTATAGTTGTAGTTATCGTCCTTGTTGTGAACAGGCTTTGAGTTTTATAAACTGAATAATCTTTTGAACCCATACAATAGTTATGGGTAAGAAACAAACCAACATTTTTCCATTTTATTAACTAATATATATTTAGATCTGCACCAGATCTCACTGGCACTTTCATGAGAGTTAGTAAAAGACAGTCCATCCAGTTCTCAAAACCCCACCTAAATGATTCATTCTTATTTATTGGACGTATTTATTTCTTAATTTCTGAGTCAATAATCCATCAACAGCAGATCATTCAAGGGGGAGATTAAGGTTAAATAACATGAATTATGTAAAAGTCACACTGTTATACTATTATACTAAGAACATGTTTGGAATTACATAAGGGTCATTAAGTTAATTTTGGGTGAATTATTATTTTATAGATTGTTATATGAAATGCACATTTAGAGTATATACAGTACATATGCTCCTGAGATGTGACCACTGACCATTAGCGCTCCAGGGGACGTCTGAGTTATCTAGGCATCCTCATCTGTTGTGCAGACATTCAGCTGTGCAGCTCTCATCTGTGAACAATCTTAATCTCACAGCAACCTCTCCACACAATATCCCTTAGTAATAGTAGATGATCATCTGGGTGGCAGTGGCTAAGTGGTTCATGTAGGTTGTCTACAAACCGGAAGGTTGGTGGTTCAATCCCTGGCTCCCCCTGACCAAGTGATGAAGTGTCCTTGAGCAAGACATCTAACCCCAGCTGCTCCCGACAAGCTGGATGGTGCCTTGCATGGCTGACATTACCGTCGGTGTGTGAATGGGTGAATGTGGGGCATATTGTAAAGCGCTTTGGATGGTCATGGGTCTGTTGAAAGCGCTATATAAATGCAGTCCATTTACCATCATTCCTTTTGTGCTCTGATGATCATTCCAAATGTATTTATTTATTTATTTTTTTTGTACAGAGAATGAGAATTATCATCAAAATGTAATGTAGCTGTTTTTGATGGAGCTTTCTAGTTTCATTCCCCCTGCATCAGTAAATAGATGATGAATCCGATTAATCACATTTCTCTCACAGCCAGGAATATATTGAACGTTGTTTTTCTGTTCAAAGGGGATTCATTTTGATTACAATAAAATGCGATTTTGTAATAGTTTAAATGCAACAGGAGCCCCACTACTCTATAATTATTCTGAGTTTTATGCAGTTTTGGTAGCAAACTAATTTTACACTTGCCTTCAGAAATTTCCCCATCTCCACTCTCACAGCCCGTATCTTCAGAAACAATCCATCGCCCAGCAGAAATTGCCTGAAACATAAAGAAACAAGTGGAACGGAAATTCATTCCGCGCAACATTGTTATCATCCCCTGTGTCTCTTATCTCCCCCTGCCTGTTTATAAGAAGAAAAAGGAAAGAAAGATAATTTCACAATTAATGGCAAAATAATCTGAACTCCCTGAACAGCCATTGGATAAAACGTTTTGAAGAAATACTTCTCCATATTTCTTGACTTCAGGTTTCAATTATCTTGACCCTGGAAGTATTATTGGATAGGATAATAGCAAGTGAGAATACTTAATTTATGCCAGGGTGAATTAAGGAGAATTAATGGATTTTGCTTCTTAAAAAAAAAAAAAAGAAAGAAAGTCCAGAGCGAGGCTTTTCCATGGTGCTTATCAAGGAAATCAAATGATCATTTTACCTCTCTGAGTGGCTCTTTTGAAGCCCTTTTTTCACATTATCTTTGGAGAATAGTTTGGACACTTCTGACACGAGGCTGGCTATATTGTGGCTTGCTAGAATGTTCAGAAACATAAGCCGGTAATGTTTTTCTAACTTTGAATGAGAGCATTGGCATTTACTATCACGCCAGGGACCATGAAGGCAAGTAACCTGGATGACAAAGATCCTATTAAAAGTCTTAGTTTGGAATCGTGTAAGAAGTAGTTTAAAGTTTTGTGTAGAGAAATTAAATATTCTATTCAAAAGTTTCTTATGTATCCCTCAACTTACACACACACAATGAAGTCAGTGGGACTCAGTGCACAAGCTCAAGTGACACACACACACACACACACAAACACACACACACACACACACACACACACACACACACACACACACACACACACTGCTGTACTTTTAGTGGGACTTGTTTTGCTCAGAAGTTTATTACAACATACATTTTCAGTTGTGTAGATGATGATAGCAAAAGGCAAATATTATTGCAAGGGATGTAGGGAGAAAAGATGACAATATACAATACTACATTCCAATTTAACACCTTCCTTTCTCATACTCCAGCAGTCCTTATATATATATATATATATATATATATATATATATATATATATATATATATATATATATATATATATATAGCATAAATTTGCTCAACATTGATCAAATTAATAGATGTTTCTTGAGTAGCAAATCAGCATATTAGAATGATTTCTGAAGGATCATGTGACACTGAAGACTGGAGTAAAGGATACTGAAAATTCACAGAAACAAAAAACATTTTAAAATATATGTCTTTTTGATCAAATAAATGCAGCCTTTGTGGGATTAAAAGACTTCTTAAAAAATAAATAAATTAATAAATAAATAAATAAATAAATAAATAAATAAATAAATAAATAAATAAATAAATAAATAAATAAATAAATAAATAAATAAATAAAATACAATTTAATTGCCTCCAAACTTTTGATCAGTGATTTACAGATGGTTGGATGTTCTTCCACTGATGCACAAGAAGCTCTTTTGATCATGTTACTAGTGTTGCTAGGAATTTAGGCAAAATAGTCATAGCAAATTCAACTATGCACTTAAATTATGTTGATTATATAATTTGCAAAGAAAAATGTTCTATTAAGTTATAAAAATGCAAAATAGTACCACTTTTACTAGTGGACTCAGACTTCTGAACCTTAATGTATCA